>NC_143150.1:132445000-132745000 GCF_059928025.1 Delphinapterus leucas | reverse complement strand
AAAGTGACTTTTAAAAAATTAATTCTAAGATGTCATTTTCATCGTTTCACTCTTGTTTTCTCATAATTGGACAGTGGGATTTTACAGAAACGCCATGACGTGATGTGATAAAGAGCATTGCACTCAGTGCAGGTGCAGATATGAGAAACCTACCGTCTCCTCGTAAAATAGGCAGTGTCACTCAAATTTTTAAAAATATAGTTACATAGAGAGTTATATTTTATGAAAAGATACAAAAGATGTGACATTTTACGCATTTTTTAAAAATATATAAGTTATATTTTATGAAGAGATATGAAAGATGTCACTTTTTACGTATTTTAAAAATATAGTTATAATTATATTTTTATGAAGAAATATGAAAGACGTCACTTTTTACACATTTAGAAGATATATAGTAATATATAGTTATAGTTACACTTTATGAAAAAATATAAAAGTTATGTTAACATATAACGGGCCCACGGTTTTTTAGTGAGTTGCTACATGGGTTTTCTAATTTCTCAGTTTTAACTTCTGTTGCGGTGAATACGGACAGATGGAATCCACGTGAACAAACATCTTTTGTTCCTCTGTGATTTGTAAGAATGTCAAGAGGTCCTAGAACCAAACGTGTGAGATCCACTGCTCTAGGGGACATTGTTATAAGTGAAAATGGAAAATCTGAGAAGATTTTGAGCGTGCTTTTATAATAGGGGCCGCACTGCCCACAAGGAGGCAGACACTTGTTTGTGGGGTGTAAAGCCATCACATCCTTTTTAATGTAAAAAGCACGGCTGTACCTACAGAACGTAGATATAACAGGGCAAATATGATATTAAAATTTCATAGGAAAGCAATTAGGAAAAAATTGTCTAAAAAGTTTCGAGGTTGGTGAGAGTGGTGATAATGAAAAAAAAAAAGGTCGAGAGGGTAATATTCACCATCTTGTACAAGAAGCCAGTTCTCTGGTCTGCAGCTTGCGTTATCTACTATAAAATCAATGTTTTAAAGTTTTTATCGTTTTCAGGATGAGATGATTTGGGCTACGGTGCTGCCCATCTTCTAAAAGACTCCTGATTTCTTCTTCCCGTTTGGGGAGCATCCCAAGTGAGTTATGGTTGTGTTTCTTGGCCTGTGGAAAACGAAACGCTGCAAACGTGGATTGATGAAGCAGTTAGTTATTTTTACTGCAAGTCTAGGTGGTCGTTAATGACAGGATCGTCCATAACTCGTTGAGATGCATCTTTACGTCCCGCTGTCTGTGATGAGTCCTGTGGTTGTCACAGGCTCTCTGTGTATGGTCAGTTCCAAGAGGAAGGCCGGATGCTTTGTGTTTCCTCCTCAGATTCGGCTCGAGCGCGAAGGTGGTCCACTTTTTGGGGTCCTCGAAGCCTTGGAACTACAAGTACGATCCCCAGACGGGCTCCGTTTTGGAGGAGGGCTCTGGGTCTGTCAGCCAGCATCAGACGTCCTTCCTTAACCTCTGGTGGGGGATTTACCACCGCAGCATTCTGCCTCTTTATGAAAATATCCGGCACGAGGACGAACAGACATCTCCAGGACACACAGTAAGCACACAATACCCTTGACATCCAAGAGTTCAGACCGGGGATAAACTCTCCGTGATCCACACCTGTGGGTTTTCTTCAAATACACGTTCCTCTCTCTTTTTTTGGAGTCTCTTCTCATTTTTTTTTTATAAGTGGTTTTATTCTTTTTTAAAAATTAAGTTATTTATTTTTGGCTGCGCTGGGTCTTCGTTGCTACACGCGGGCTTTCTCTAGTTGTGGCAAGCGGGGGCTACTCTTCGCTGTGGTGCACGAGCTTCTCATTGCGGTGGCTTCTCTTGTTGCGGTGCATGGGCTCTAGGTGTGCGGGTTAAACAGTTGTGGCTCGCGGGCTCTAGAGCACAGGCTCAGTAGTTGTGGCGCACGGGCTTAGTTGCTCCGTGGCATGTGGGATCTTCCCGGACCAGGGCTCGAACCCGTGTCCCCTGCGTTAGCAGGTGGATTCTTAACCTCTGTGCCCGCAGGGAAGTCCCTCTTCTCATTTTTTATGTTTTAGGAAAGACAGATTTAGGATATCTTAAGCAATTATCAATTTATATTTTTATTTATTTATTTTTAAAATGTCACTTTTTATTCCAAATTCTTTTTTTTTTTGCCTTACAGGATCTTAGTTCCCTGACCAGGGATTGAACCCACCCCCTCAGCAGTGAAAGTGCAGAGTCCTAACCGCTGGACCGCCAGGGAATTCCTAACCAAGTTACATATTTTAAAAAAATCTGTCAAGGCCTACATTAATGAAAGAAATAAGGTTTTTAAAAAGTTCAGTGTTTATAGACATGTTCATTAAAAAAGGACGGAATTAGAAGGTAGTTAATAATGTTGATACACACCAGGAAGGGATCAGGCAAGGAAAGATACGTCATTTCGTCGCAAGAAAGAAAGACCATAGTTGGAAGTTAATGACCAGCCAAACTTTAGGTCTTGTGCTAGTTTTCCTTCTGCATCTACATCCTATATTGAATGCAGGAGGATGCTGAAAGAGGCAGGCAACATTTTATTTTTTTTTTTTGGTGTGAAAACGTAAGTGTTTCATGAGCAGAATTGCTGCTGTGGTTTAACAGGGTTGATGCATAAAAATAATTATTTAAATTAGCCGCCTTCATCAGAGAAAGAGCCACTCACAGATTAAGTGGCTAAAGATGATTGATTACAAATGTCACTGGAGGGGGCATTTTCCACTTTCCCTCCTCGATTGAAGTAGCATTCGGAGGTGGTTTCTTTTTTTCTTTTTTTTTAAAATTTATTTTATTTTTATTTTTGGCTGCGTTGGGTCTTCGTTGCTGTGTGCAAGCTTTCTCTAGTTGTGGCGAGCAGGGGCTACTCTTCGTTGCGGTGCGCGGGCTTCTCATTGCGGTGGCTTCTCTGGCTGCGGAGCAAGGGCTCTAGGCGCGCGGGCTTCAGTAGTTGTGGCTCGCGGGCTGTAGAGCGCAGGCTCAGTAGTTGTGGTGCACGGGCTTAGTTGCTCCATGGCATGTGGGATCTTCCCGGACCAGGGTTCGAACCCATGTTCACTGCCTTGGCAGGCGGATTCTTAACCACTGCGCCACCAGGGAAGCCCCATTTGATTTTTTATAACTGTAACCCTACATGCTCTCCATAGTAGAGTTTCTGCAGTGAATTTTTTTTTTTTTTTTTTTGGCTGCAACTGGTCTTAGTTGTGGCCTGTGGGATCTTTAGTTGTGGCACTCGGACTTCTTAGTTGTGGCATGCATGCAGGATCTAGTTCCCCGGCCAGGGATCGAAGCCGGGCCCCCTTCGTTGTGAGCGCGGAATCTTACCCACTGGACCACCAGGGAAGTCCCTCTGCAGTGGACTTAACAGGGAGGCACCTGCCTTGCCAAAGACCTTTTAAAATAAGGTCCCAGGAAATTTTATTTCCTGGTCAGTTTTTGATTAGTGCATGTATTGGTACAACGGAGTGCGGTGTCCACAGATGCTTGCGTTGGGATCTTGAAACGAGTTCATATTTTAGCGTTTTTACTATGGTTTCTGTTTGGTGCAGCTGGGTGCTGCCTTTCAAGAGAGCTAAAGCTTTCTCTGACCATGCGACACGGGTGAGTAGGAGTTTATTCAGATCCTTGATAGGAAGTTGCTGTTCTTTCCTGCAAAGCAGTATGGTAGGTACTCGGTTGGCTATGAAGGAAAATAAGACCTAGTCAGGTGGTTCTAAGCAGTAAAACGTGGAGAGCAGGCTAGGGACCCTGTGCCTGGGGGTCCTTCTCACCTGGAGCAGTAATGTGAACGCGGATGTCGGCACTGGGGACCACTGGCCACACGGGGGAGGGGATGGGCAGCGGGAGATTGGCAAAGATGTCAGGAAGACCTTGCTAGATGTGAATACCTTTTCTTGCAGACTCACCTCGGGGGCGCTGGGGTGCCTTGTTCAAGTTCAGCGCCCACTGCTGAGGTGTCATGTGCAAATGCTGTGCCCCGCTCCGGGGAGCCCTGTACCATTTGGGCGGAGGGGCCCCGCCAGCCTTGGCCTGAGAGCACCATGGTGGTGGTGGAGGAGACTCCCGCTTCGCCTGACGCATGCCCTGCAGAAGATGTAAGTACGTGCTCTTCGCACCGGTGCGATGGGGACACAGATGCTGGTTCCCCAGCGAGATGAAGCAGAGAGGATGCTCCCCGGGGTCCCGGGGAGGGGCTGGGGGGACGGGAGGAACCTGTCTTCAGTTTGCTCTGTGGTATTAGGGCCTCCTGAGTTTCTTTAGAGAAAATGGCAAAATTGCACGTCACAGTAAAGCCAATGACAGCTACGTCCTAATCCCTGGAAGCTGGAAATGCTGCCTTATATGGAAACAGGGTCTTTGCAGGCGGGATTGAGTTAAGGACCTTGACGTGGGGACGTGGTCCTGGATTATCCGGGGGGGGACACAGTGTCATCACAAGGGTTCTCCTAAGAGGGAGGCGAAAGGAAGCTTGATGAGATGGGAGAGAAGCAGGAGTGAGACGGGGAGTGATGGGAAGATGTGAGCTTCTGGCTTTGAAGGTGTACAGGAGCCACAGGTGCCTCTATGAGCTGGAAGAGGCGAAGAAATGGGCCATTGGCTAGAACCTCCAGAAGGAACTCAGCCTTGCCGAGGACACCTGCCCAGCGAGACCCAGCGTGGACTTCTGACCTCCAGAAATGTTAACGTCATCAGTCTGCACTGGATTTTTTTGTTTTGTTTCTCACACTTCTTGAAGGTTGATTCTTTGGCAGGTGCAGCCCCAAGCACTGTATGGTATACTGTTCCTGTTCAAAAGCACCAGAGCACAATTCTTGTGTCCATTTTTTAAAACTAATTTTTTTTAGAGTGTAGTTGCTTTACAATGTTGCGTGAGTTTCTGCTGTACAGCAAAGTGAATCAGCTCTATGTATACATACATCCCCTCTTTTTTGGACTCGCTTCCCATTTAGGTCACCCCAGAGCATTGAGTAGAGTTCCCTGTGCTCTACAGTAGGTTCTCATTAGTTATCTATTTTATATATAGTAGTATATGTATGTCCATCCCAATCTCCCAATTCATCCCACCCCGCCTTCCCTCCCCCCCAATAACCATAAGTTTGTTCTCTACATCTGTGTCTCTGTTTCTGCTTTGCAAATAAGATCACCTGTATCATTTTTCTAGATTCCACATAGAAGCGATATTACACGATATTTGATTCTCTTTTTCTGACTTACTTCACTCTGTATGACAGTCTCTAGGTCCATCCATGTCTCTGCAAATGGCACTATTTCATTCTTTTTTTATGGCTGAGTAATATTCCATTGTATATATGCGCCACATCTTCTTTATCCATTCCTCTGTCGATGGACACTTAGGTTGCTTCCACGTCCTGGCTACTGTAAACAGTGCTGCAATGAACATTAGGGTGCATGTGTCTTTTCTAATTATGGTTTGCTCTGGGTTTATGCCCAGGAGTGGGCTTGCTGGGTCATATGGTAGCTCTACTGTTAGTTTTTTGAGGAACGTCCATCCTGTTCTCCATAGTGGCTGCACCAGTTGACATTCCTACCAACAGTGCAGGAGGGTTCCCTTTCCTCCGCATGCTTGCCAGTATTTATTGTTTGTACATGTTTTGATGATGGCATTGTTTTAAGCCACCTAGCTTGTGTCTCTAAAAATGAGAAGGCCTTTGCCCTTCTGTAAGGAAGGGGTGCTTTTTTGCAGTGTGTGTGTGTGTGTATATATTTCATTATTTTACACTCCCAGGCCATCTTTGCAATTAATTATGCAGCATTGCTGCCACCTATCGGCCATCCATTGAATGATTCGCTCTGGGTTCTTTATTTTGGGGATTTGGAACCAGTCCAAAAAACCAAAAAAACCCGATTATTTTCATAAATTCATGTAACTGCAGAAGAGCTGGCTGTCTGGATCTGGGATTCTTATTGCAAACAGCAGCCTTTGTATGTATAGTCATGGCAGTGTCCAGGAGTAGGTCTCCGTTTTCAAAAGTTGAATATCTTGGGCTTCCCTGGTGGCACAGTGGTTGAGAGTCCGCCTGCCGATGCAGGGGACACGGGTTCGTGCCCCGGTCCGGGAAGATCCCACATGCCGCGTTGCGGCTGGGCCCGTGAGCCATGGCCGCTGAGCCTGCGCGTCCGGAGCCTGTGCTCCGCAAGGCCGCAGCAGTGAGAGGCCCGCGTACAGCAAAAAAAAAAAAAAAAAAAAAGTTGAATATCTCATTTATTTCCCATATAAAGGCATGTGTTAGATAAATATTTTTGCAGTTTGTTATCTTCTCAGCCAAGTGTCCTGTCCTATAGCCTCTTGGGTTGCAAAATGCAGTTAGTGGAAAGACTAGGGATGCCTTTCCTTGTTTTTTTGAAGTTGTTGGTTGTTTTTGCTATGGTTAATTTCTAAATGGTATCCTTGGATGAAAAGAAGTACCTAGTTTAGACCAATTTGTTAATGTTTCCTATATGAGTAGTGGGTTTTGTTTACCTTTTAGGAAATCAGTCTCTAAATGAGGGTCATAAAGCTAATCACCTCTGACGTCTTATGGATTTTTTATTCTTTTTACATTAAAGTATATAATTGATCTGGAATTGATGTTACGTGATGAATGAGTTTGGGGTCCACATACATCACTGTTACGTGTGGATCTGTAATGAACTCAGCATGGTTTGCAGTCAAAACTGTTACATCTTCACTGCTTTGTCATGTCTCCTTGGCCATTAGTCAGATACTCACACGTTACTAGGTGGATCTATTTTTGGAGTCTCTAATCCTATGGGTTTCCCCCCCCTCCTTGGGAAATGGTATATATGTATATTTTAAAAATTGAAGTCTAGTTGATTTACAGTGTTGTGTTGATTTCAGTTGTACAGCAAAGTGATTCAGTCATATATATATATATATATATATATATATATATACTTTTTCAGATTCATTTCCGTTACAGGTTATTATAAGATAATGAATAAAGCTTCCTGTGCTAAACAGTAGGTCCTTGTTTATCTATTTTATATATAGTAATGTGTGTCTGCTAATCCCAAACTCTTAATTTATCCCCCCCCTTCCCCTTTGGTAACCGTACGTTTGTTTTCTATGTCTGTGAGTCTGTTTCTGTTTTGTAAATAGGTTCATTTGTACCATTTTTTTAGATTCTTCATATAAGTGATATCATATGGTATTTGTCTTTCTCTGTCTGACTTACTTCACTCAGTATGACAATCTCTGGTTGCATCCATGTTGCTGCAAATGGCGTTATTTCATTCTTTTTTATGGCTGAGTAATGTTCCATTGTATATACATGTACCACGTCTTATATACGTACACGTCTTCTTTATCCATTCATCTGTCGATGGACAGTTAGGCTGCTTTCACGTCTTGTGAATAGTGGTGCTGTGAACATGGGGGCGCATGTGTCTTTTCAAATTAGAGTTTTCATCTTCTCTGGATACGTGCCCAGGAGTGGAATTGCTGGATCGTAGGGTAACTCTGTTTTTAGTTTCTTAAGGAATCTCCATTCTCTTCTCCGTAGTGGCTGCACCAATTTATACTCCCACCAAGGGTATGGAATTCTTACTTGGCAATTACCTTACAATGACACTCGGAAGGCTTTTCAAAATCATCTGACTTCCATTATTTCTCCAAGAATTCATCTCCCAGTCTTAGGTTTATACATTTGAAGGTCATATGTCTTTTTGGTCTGTGGCTGCTTTTAACATCTTTCTCTTAGGCTCCGGTTTTTATCATAATGACTTATTTATTATCATTTGAATTTACCCTATTTGGGTTTGTAGCGCTTCTTGAAACTGTATTCCTTCTGCCCATTCTTTCTCTGTCTGTGTCTCTCTCCTCTTCCCAATTCCCTATCCTTCTGTGATTCCAATGACATCTACAGTAGGAATTTCATCGCATCCCATGTGTCTGTGACACACTTCTCCCATCTGTCTTCCCATGCTTCAGTCTACTGGCCTATTTTCCAGTTAACCAGTCTTCTCTTTGGCTGTTAAATCAGCTGTTAAACCCACATCCTGCACACTTTATTTCAACTATTGTGTTTTTAGGCCACATACACGCCAAATGTTTACGAGGGGGTTTTCAGTACTCCCTTGAAACTCTCCAACTTGTCCCATCATTTAAAGTATTTTCCACATTCAGTTACAGTCTGTGTGCCATCCACCATACATCTGCATCTCATATGGATCTGATTTTGTGCTTTGATTTCGTTTTCTCTTGATTTTCACGCCTTTGGTCTTGTCTCGCTGCATGCTGGTTAATTTCTGATTTACTGCAAGACATTGTGTATGGAAAAATGGCAGGGATCCTCTGAGGCTCTGAATCATAGTATCACCCAGAGAGCATTTCTTTTTTTTTTTTTTTGCAGTACGCGGGCCTCTCACTGTTGTGGCCTCTCCCGTTGCGGAGCACAGGCTCCGGACATGCAGGCTCAGCGGCCATGGCTCACGGGCCCAGCCACTCTACGGCATGGGGGATCTTCCCGGACCGGGGCACGAACCCGTGTCCCCTGCATTGGCAGGCGGACTCAGAGAGCATTTCTTATGTGTTGTTTTTCTTTTTTCAGCAGGAAGTTTTCATAGACATGGTTTGCCCACATGCTATTAGAGGTTGGGTACCTCATTATTTATGGGCTCCTCAGGGCTATAGCCTTTCACTTGCCTCGAGGGGAAATAAAAGAAATATATATGTGTGTGTGTGTGTGTGTGTGTGTGTGTATGTGTATATATATATATTTTTTTTTTTCTTTTTTTGGTCTAGAATTTTAAGTTGCTTTTGGCAGAAGGTTTACTGGGAAACAAGTAGCTTCACCCATTGATGAAAGTGGAAAAATCCCTCTTCGGTTCTTGAATAGATTTGTATATTTACATTTTTTAGTTTTCACCACCTCTTGCAGTCATAGCTTTCACAAGATGATAGCCCATGGTGCAAAGGTGTGTGTCTGCATCATGTGTTCTAAACTTATCTGCTCGGGTTGTGTATGTGAGCATTCTGTGTCTATCTGTTGGCGATCCATTCCCTACACAGTCTGGCTTTACGATACTCTCTTTCTGCTTTCATCTTTCTGGGCTAAGAGTCATTGGATTCTCAAGCTACTTTCCATCCTTCAGCTGCTCTGTCTTCTTTGACCTGAGAATCCTCTGAATTGTTTCCAATCTGAGAGTCTCTCTTTTCAGGGTGACCCAAGCTTCCAGCAGCTGGTTAGGGGTATGGATCAGTGAAATACTGATCATCTAAGGAGAAAAATAAATGCAAAAGTCACATTTTACGTAGGTGTGTTCATAAGCCTGCCAACCATTGGCTGAAAGGCTGGCATTGCACCATCGTATTATCAAATCCTTGTCTTTGAATTCTCTCCTGGCTTTCTGCACATGTGAAGAAGGACGTCCCTATTTGTGGCTAGGAAGAGTCAGGGGAATATTTACTATTACTGTTTCAGTTTATATTTTAGTTGTTAACGTTCATTTTTTTTTCCTCTTTTTTTTAATTGAAGTATAGTTGATTTACAATGTTGTGTTAGTTTCAAGTGTACAGCAATTAAACGTATATGTACATATATTTTTTTATATTCTTTTCCATTATAGCTTATTACAAGATACTGAATATAGTTCCCTGTGCTACACAGTAGATCCTTGTTGTTTACCTATGTTTGGTTTTTTTTTTTTTTTTTTTTTTTTTTTTTTTTTTTGCGGTACGCGAGCCTCTCTCCGTTGTGGCCTCTCCCGTTGCAGAGCACAGGCTCCGGACGCGCAGGCTCAGCGGCCACGGCTCACGGGCCCAGCTGCTCCGCGGCATGTGGGATCTTCCCAGACCGGGGCACGAACCCGTGTCCCCTGCATCGGCAGGCGGACTCTCAATCACTGCGCCACCAGGGAAGCCCTACCTATGTTATATATAGTAGTTTGCATCTATGTCTAGGGGTCTTGTTCGGAAGTTTGTATCTACGTCTAGGGGTCTTGTTCAGAAATGTTAGCATGAGTTGACATAACTTCTTTTCCTGTTTAAATTTGTAAGAGTCTAACACATCTGCAGAAGACAAACGGAAAAGTTGTATTATTAGTTCATCCTTTCTTATCAAGTAAATAATCCTGAGCTAAATCTCTTCCAAGGAAGGATAAAGGTTCATGATGGCCCACGTGGAATTTATTTATGTGTTCTTTCTTGAGAGAAATTAAGCTGACAGGATTGACTTTTTCCCTAATCCGGTTCAACTAATCTTTCTGAGATTACTCAAATCTGTTGGCAGTTAACCGTTTGCCAGGCTAACTGCTTCGTTTGTCCGTTACATCAAGTGTCCGTGCTGTGTATGATTAAAGAACTTGAGTTTCAGAGACAGTAAGTAATTTATCCAGTTTCTCTTTTTCAATGGGTGTTAGGATTCAAACTAGAAAATTCCACTACCCAACCCTGATTGGATGAGGACATTATTTATTTTTATGGTATTTATTATTTGTAGATAGTGCAATTATCTCATTCGTCATTTTTTTCTCCCTAAAGGTTGTTTTGGTGTTTTGTACACCAGGGAGACTTAGGATGCATTAATGATGTGGGTTGAATAGGGCTCGTAGAGGGCTTGGTGGTCAGAGAGGTGTGAATTCAAATCCCCCCTCTCTCACTTGCTACGTCTGGCATGTTTAACAAGTATCTCTGTCTGAAAGTTCAACTTTTCCTCAGTAAGAGAAGGGATCAGACTCTCTACGTCATGGGGTTGTTGTGAGATTAAAAGGAATAATGCGTAACAAGTTTATGAGTTTAATTTAGGAACCAGTGTTGAACACCTAATAAAAAGGAGCTGTTATTATCCTGGCCTTTCATGTTTTGGATAAAGTTATCATTTTATTTTCTACTGTAATTATTAGAACTTAATTTTATTTTTGGCTTTCACGTACATAATCAAGATCAGGAAGAATGAGCCCATATTTTTTGTTTTTATTTATTTTTAAAAATATTTTATTGAATTATAGTTGATTTCCAGTGTTGTGTTAATTTCTGCTGTACAGCGAAGTGACTCGTTATATGTATAGATACACATTCTTTTTCATATTCTTTTCCATTATGGTTTATCACAAGATATTGAATATAGTGCCCTGTGCTCTACAGTAGGACCTTGTCATTTATCCGTCCTATATATAATAGTTTGCATCTGCTAATCCCAAACTCCTGATCAATCCCTCCCCCCCCCAACCTTGGCAACCACCAGTCTGTTCTCTGTATCTGTGAGCCTGTTTCTGTTTTATAGGTAAGTTCATTAGTGTCGTATTGTAGATTCCACAGATAAGTGATATCATGCGATATTTGTCTTTCTCTGTCTGACTTACTTCACTCAGTATGATCATCTCTAGGTCCATCCATGTTGCTGCGAATGGCATGATTTTGTTCTTTTTTATGAGCCTGTATTTTAATTGGCACTTTCAAGTTGACGAGATAGAAAAAGCAAAATTTAAAAAGAGCAACTTTATGAACACAGTGTTATCTTCTACATTAAAAAATTTTTTACTGAATTTCACCAAAAGTGTACTTTTGTGCACTTTTTACTGCCAACTTACTTCAGTTTCCTAATGTCCTCCTTTACCTCTGCCTCAGGACATTTGCACGTGCATGCTGTCCTGCTTTTCTCACCATTGTCTCTTTCTCACCACGTCTCCTGCTCATCTTTCAAACTTTGTTCCAGATGTTACTCCTTCAGGAGTCCTTACCCCTCCTGACGAGGTCGATCTGACCTTGATAAACCTTTCCTTGGTTCTCTGTCATTTTCCTTTGCAGAATTTTACAGAATTGTCATCTTTTAGTTGTTATTTGTGGAACATTCATCTCTCTCCTTAGACAGTAAGCTGCATGAGGGTGGCCGACTCTTTGGTCTTCCTACTTCACTCTCTGTGAATATCCTTTGGACGCATACGTAGGTGCCTCCGTTAATACAGGGATGACCTGCTCTTTTTCCAAAATGGGAAAGCTGGTACCAGAGATTTGGGAGCTGGGAGTATGAGTTGCCAGCCTCCGCGTCAGGTCAACTCACTCAAAATCTCTGGGGCAGTGGCTGGGGAATCTGCCTTCCCAGGATGGAGACTTGTTTAGCTCTGTCTGACCACCACAGTCGGGGTCAGCCCAGTCCACGACACAATTCCTGCCGTGTGTTTGCCGTGAGGATGGGCAGGTGTGTCCACGTTCTCTTCTTTGTGGCCGACATTCATTAGTTACGTTGCTGGAGCCTTTGGACTTGAGTGGGCTCCAGCCTAGGGGCACGGCCTCGGCCCCCGACCCTGAATTCATAGGGGTGGGCTAGCTATTGTAATAAATAGCCCCCCAAATACATACAAGTGTATTTCTGGTGCGTGTCACACTCAGCCAAGGTGGTAAAGATGTGCTATGGTCCATGCGGTCTTGTGGGCGTCCAGGATTCTTCCCCTTGGCCTGCCCCATCACCATCTAAGGAAGCCCTTGTCCACGGTGGCTCCTTAAGAAAGGGTTAGGCTCCCATGAGGAAGCCATCCACCGCCTGTAATGCATTAAGTCGTGTCCTGTGCATCTGGGATGATCTTTGCTACGTACCACCCTTGGGAGAGCCGAGAAAATAGTCGCTCAAATGGTTTTCCGTAGGGTTTCGTTTTCCTGTGGAATTCCGGCTGAAATTGGAGGAGGTTGTCTGCCGAGGGACATTGCTCTTCACCTGACCTGTGGGGACAGAGAGTAGGAAACGTGTCCCCCACCTCAGCACCCAGTCTGGGGGGGAGTCACGTCACATCTCCTCAACGCCGTGGGTGAGAATTCATCACGTGGTCCTGCTTAGATGCAAGCAGCCCAAGACGAAGCAGCAGACACAGGCATTGGCGAGCTCCTCTGAGCCATATTTGCCGTATTTGGAGGCAGAAAAGCATCAATTGGGTGTCTGTCGTTATTTGCACGAAGGGTTGTCCTAACTTGGCGTTTGCTCTTTTTTTTTTTAGATGATAGGTTGGCTGGAAATGGAGACTTCCGCTGGAGTGATGTGTGACCCGTTGTCACCACCCTCCGCCCAATTAGCAGATTTCACAGGGACCCAAACAAGCTCGGTATAACTCACTTCTGTTTCTTTCTTCTTTTTTTTTTTTTTGTACCGCACAGCCTACGGGATCCTAGTTCCCTGACTAGGGATCGAATCTGCGCCCCCTGCCTTGGGAGTTCAGGGTCTTAACCACTGGACCTCCTGGGAATTCCCTACTTCTGCTTCTTAAGCATGGCCGTGTCTCTGCATGCCTGTCCATCGACCACCAGAGGAGATGCCCCGTGGGCTTCTTCGCCATCCCGTGGCCTTTCTAAATGGTTTTCCCATTGTGTTTTGATGAGTCCCTTTATTTTCGAGGTGGATAGGAGACCCGGTTGTCTATTCAGATTTTTTTTCCCTCCTCCATCACTGAGTTTTGTGTTGGTCCTCTGGTCATTCTCTTATATCTTGCTTTAGGAAGACTCAGAAAAGAAAAAGATACAACATCAAAACGGCCTATATGTCTTCCTTAATTTTTGTTAAGTCTTCGGGACAACTTTGCACCCGTGTTTCACATCACTGTTCAAGGATTATGGCTTTCCCTTTTTTTTTTTTGCCCCCCCTAAATTTACCCACATGAATCCGGGCTTTTGTTCCCAAGCAGCCTCAGAAGATTAAACCCAGACAGACTCTTAATCTCGCTGACAAGTGCTTCCGTAGACATTTGGTCTAAACTAATTGCCCCTCTCTGAAAAGTATTTTTGTTGTTGTTTTAAAATTTTTACTAGAGTTGATTTACGATGTTGTGTTAGTTTCAGGTGTACAGCAAAGCAAATCTGTTATACATACACATAGATCCACTCTTTTTTAGATTCTTTCCCATATAGGTCATTGCAGAGTATTCAGTAGAGTTCCCTGTGCTCTACGGTAGGTCCTTATTAGTTATCTAGTTTATATATAGCAGTGTGTATGTGTCAATCCCAGTCTCCTGATTTGAAAAGTTAACCTTTACATCGCGTGACAAATGTCAGCATCTCATCTTGTGCAAGAAACAGCTGGGGAGAAGTTCAGAGTGGCAAAGCACACTAAATGACTTATTTATTTAGCACAACCCATTCGTTTGGTCTTATTTTCCCAGGAAAAAAGAGTTCCCTGTCATTTTGGTTAAGACTGCGGTGCTGTGAAGCCCCCTGCAGACTAACGATGGAACGGTTATGTTTCTAGCAGCCCGTGGAGAGCGCAGAAGGTGGCCCACCTGAGGAAGCCTTGGAGCCACGCCGGGAGCCCCCTGTGGATGTCACCAGGGACCCCAGTCTCCAGGATGCTTTGGAGGTCGTGTCCCCATTGTTTGCCTTGTCCAGCTCTCCTGATGGATGCTGTGCGCTAACTCAGGGGCCGGCCGTGTACACGCACTGGCGTTACCCCCATTTCGAGCCTCGCTTGTGGAGAGAAGAGTCCGCCTGCTTCTCCTGCTGCCTGAGACCCGTTTGTCTTGCGTTTGCCCACGGTGGTCGGTCCACCCTCTTTCCTGTCCTCTGCTCTGATAATCACGCCCGTTCTCTCTTCAAAAGCTGTTCTGCAAAAGTTAATTGAAGTTATGGGGCTGTGCTGTGTTTTCCTGCAAAGTGAGCTTGGAAGTTCATGCACATTGTCTAAAAAGACGAGCATAAAAGCTGGGAAATTTGGTGGTGGGGGGGGAACCTTTCAATCCAAATCAAGCATGCGTTGATTTCTTCTTGAAGAAGGAAGTGGAAGATGCTTTCTTCCTGACTCTCCCTCTTACAGATGCTCTGGTCTTAAACTTCAGGCTCTGCGATGATGCTTTTAATGAAGGCTCATTTCTCTCTAACCATGATCTCGTAATACCTTTTGGTCTTTTAGAGCAAATACAGCTCTAGAGCTGAGTGTTGGGTGCAGGATGAAAATTCATATTGATTTTTTGGATTGTGTTTTTGTCTGTTGAGGCTGCTGTAACAAAAACACCGTAGTAAAAAAAAAAAAAAAAAAAAAAAAAAAAAAAAAAAAAAACACCGTAGTCTGGGTGGCTTATGAATAATAAGAAATGGATTTCTTGGTGTCTGGTGAGAGCCCACTTCCTGGCTCACAGAGGGTGTCTTGTTGCTGGTTCCTCACATGGAGGAAGGGGTGAGGGAGCTCTCTGGGGTCTCTCTTCTTTTGAATTTATTTTTTAATTGAGATATAGTTGAATGTGTCCCATTCTTTCCAGAAAGTTTTCATTCCCGGGAACTCACGGAGCCCCAATCCAAGCGCTCTTAGCGGGGAAACGTGCTGAGTTATCCTGGAGAAGATCTTGTTTTCACTCTTGCAGTTTCTTTGAGCAACACGTTGGCAGTGTTTCAATAAAATGTGCGGGGATGAGTGTAGAAAGCAGAACCTTATATGTAAAAACTCTTTGAAAGCATCGTGGCAGATAAACAGTGGAGAAAGTGTTGCATGCCTAGTGGATAGAAACAGTAGCATAACTGTCTGGTGTCCAGTACTGTCCTCCCCCCACCCCCCCTTTTGCTGATCTATTTGCGTGCCAACCAAAAGTCAGGTGTGTGTGTGTGTGTGTGTGTATGTGTACACATTTGCGTATTTATAATTTTCCTCACACGTATCCTCTAAGAAGATGGAAACCCTGCCATGGCAAGAAAAAAAAACTGATTTAAATTAGTATTGAAATGGTCTTGCCAGGCTGTCCAAAATGTCATACGCTTCATTTACACAATATGAACCTTTTCTTCATTTCACGTAGTTTGGTTACACACAGGGATACAGAACGTGTTTTTGTTTTTAACTTTTTATTTTACTTTGGAGTATAGTTGACTAACGATGTTGTGATAGTTTCAGGTATACAGCACAGTGATTCCGTTATACATAGATCGGTATCTATTGTTTTTTCAGATTCTTTTCCCATTTAGGTTGTGATCTAATATTGGGCAGAGTTCCCTGTGCTCTACAGGAGGTCCCTGTTGGTTATCCATTTTAATTATAGCAGATACAGAACCTTTTTTTGGTGGGTGGAAAGATTAAGATCATCATATAAGCGTGTGTGAAAGGGTTTAGTGGCTAGACATTAAAACAAGTCTTAGGAACAAGTGGACACAAGTACAGTGATAAAGTGTACAATTTCAAAAAAGTCAGACCAACAAAGCATCTCCTTGTAAGAAGGTTGTATTAAATTCAGCGTGTGGTTTGTTCAGAAGCGAAGTGTCAGCACCGTCTCCCTGAGACGTGGTGAGGTTTTTGTCTGTGGAACCGATTGCTCAGCCAGGTGGATGCCCGGGCCGGCTTTCACTCCCTGACGACAGTTTTTCTAACACCGTCTCCTGTGGGCTTGTCTTCCCTAGGTGAACCTGGCCATCTCCGTCTCCGAGATTTCCATCGAAGAAAAGGCACTGAGTCCCGATGAGGAGCGGAGGAAGTGGGAGGAGGGATGCATCGATTACCTGGGGAAGGATGCGTTTGTCCGGATTCAGGAGAAGCTGGACCGCTTCCTGCAGTGATGGTGCCATGGCATTGGGTGGCCCTGTTCCATGAACATCTCGAGTCCTTTCGGAGGGAAAGACTCTTCCACGATGTGCCTCTCTTTATGGTTGACCAGCTTGAGTGCCTCATGTCAGTCACATGGTCCATCCAAAACCCAGCTCAAAGGCCTGTGTGACCCCAGCTACCCATGCCTCCTGGGGGTTCCCCAGGAGGTTGCATCTCCTTTACACCTTGTCGGCAAAAGGGAACAGGAATAACCTTCTGGTCAACCCTGGGTCTCTGGTCTTGCTTGAAGGAGCTCAGGATTCTGTCCTGGGCAGGTCCTGCCGTGTCCGTCCTAAGTAGGGTTAGATGTCACTGCAAAGTTTCTGTCCCAGTGCCCGTAACACGAAGAGAGGTATTGAGTGCCCTGGGAACCTTTATTCAGTGCCTTGAGACTTTGCAGAATGAAAAGTCCTTTCTGTGAAGACGAAGCAAACGTTCGGATGCCTTGAGTGTGACTCCAGTGTGGACTTTTCCAAGCATGGCTGAGAAACACCACAGCTGTGGTTCCTCTTCGGCAAAAATACCCAAGAGGACTTCCAAGTGCATTGACAGATGCCCCATGGAGATGTGTCAGAGATATTTGGAAGGAAGATTCCAGCTGGCTTGGGAGAGGTGACCGCTTCCAAACTGGTTGACCTACTGGTGTAGAAGAACCAAGGGTTTACGCTGAGGGGTGTCTGGTGGCCATGCGCTCACGGTAGCTGGATTTGGTTGAGGCTGTTTCGAGGCAAACCTGTATGCGGCCCAGGACACCAGGCTGCCCTTTGCTGGGTCACACTACCTCACTTCACAGTATGGAGTCACTGTGCTCTCCAAGCCATGTCAACTCGGTTCTTTTGGGACAGTTCTCCGTTTGATGACACTAGACACTTTATTCCATGAGAAAGCCTCACCTCCAGAAGCATCCGGAAATGAATGCGGTATGTTGGAGGGTCATTGTTGGTTGCCACCGTAGGATAATTAAAGCTGGATGTCAGTCGCTGTACTGAAGAGAAGGAAATGTAGTTTTTAAATGTTTGAATGGTTTATCACACGTGTGCAATTGAAAATCATGAGTTCATTAAACACAGGTTTGGAAGAAGCTTGAGAGGGCTGTGTTCAAATCCATCTGAGATCTGGGTGGACTTCTGGGGTTCGTTGTGGCATTCACTTGTGTGAGGTGTGAGCTATGGAGGGGTTGTTTCTTTTTATCTATGGGTGAATGATCGGTAGTCTTCGTTGGTTTCACACAGATAGCTTCAGGGGCTACTTGGAAATAGCCATAGGGACATAGTCCTTGGGTGGGTTGCATGGGGTGATCACCAAGCATTAGAGTTATCCCGTAACTTTGTGTTGGGGAAGGAACGTCTGTGCTCTGAGCCATAGTGTTGGACTAGAAGAAACGGGAGCCTGAGTCTGGCATCCGTGAGAGGAGGGTTCCAGGAGATGAACATCTGAGTCCGGTCCAGCTTCTCTGGAGAAGAGGATTCTCCAGTGCCTATGGTCGATCGCTCATTGGCTTAAAGTGTACGCTTAAAATGGACTTCTGCTGTGCATCCTAGGGTCAGTCCTCACGTTTGGATAAAGGCTAGCACACTGCAATTAAAATTTTAAGACAGCAGTGGGGTCTCCTTCTGATGTGTGTTGGGGTGTGTTCTGAGCCATTGGAATAACACAGGAATGGGACGCCTTTGTCCTGCCATAAACTTAAATAACCAAATGGGTTTTTTCAGAATTGATGGTAGCAGTAAAATGAGTAGAACTGTTCACTTCTTACCTTTGGAAATCTCATAAGTTCTCTCCAGGCATGCTGCCTACTCTCCTAGCATTGACTCGTCCGTCTCACCCATCCATCCATCCATCCACCTATCCGTCATCCCTCTATCCATCCATCATCTATCCATCCTTTCATCCATCCATCCATCCATCTATCCACCCATCACATGGTTTTTTGAGTTCTCTCCAAATGGCAGGCACTCTGACACGTGCTAAATCAATACATGAGAACGTACAAGAACCTATAAGAACATTTTAACGACGTCTAAGTAATATCCATCCAAGAGGTGTAATACGAGGTTATTTCCTGAAGAATGCCAATGCCAGAATTCGGGCTGTGTAATGTCAGGACTGCAGAATTAACATAAGTTGAATCCTTGAGAGATGTGATTTGACCTATACTATCACTAATATTTTGGTACATAGGAGTTTTTTTTTTAAAAAAAACACATTTAATTGTTCTAGAAATATTATCCAGTTATTTTGGGGCAGGATGAAATGGCAGGTGAAGAAAAAGCATTTCCAGATGTATTGACCTGGCCAGCTGGATTAAGGTGTGTAGATTTACAGGAACACAGCAAGTATTTTTGTTATTCAAGGTCACTTGGTCAAATCCTGGCGCTTGAATGCACAGGAGTTATCCTAATGCTAATGAGTTTCGGTGTGGAACTGCAAACAACTTGAACTAAAATAGGGTTTCTTTTAGCCACCACACCTGAATTAGGAAAAGTAGACCAATTCTCCTTCCCGATTTCATAGGTCTCTGCCCTTTTAGAGTACCATGCCATTTTTACCTTAGTGCCTTAAGGTAATGTCTTTTTCTTTTTCTTTTTTTTTTGCGGTACGCGGGCCTCTCACTGTTGTGGCCTCTCCTGTTGCGGAGCACAGGCTCCGGACGCGCAGGCTCAGCGGCCGTGGCTCACGGGCCCAGCCGCTCTGCGGCATGTGGGATCTTCCCGGACCGGGGCACGAACCCGTGTCCCCTGCATCGGCAGGCGGACTCCCAACCACTGCGCCACCAGGGAAGCCCGGTAATGTCTTATATACCACTACTGTCTTAATATTTTTTGTTGTTCGGGGTTTGTTTGTTGTTTTTTTTTTTGAAATTTATTTATTTTATACAGCATGTTCTTATTAGTTATCAGTTTTATACATATTAGTGTGTACATGTCAATCCCAATCTCCCAATTCATCCCACCACCACCACCCACCCACCCCCCGCTTTCCCCCCTTGGTGTCCGTACGTTTCTTCTCTACATCTGTGTCTCTCTTTCTGCCCTGCAAACCGGTTCATCTGTACCATTTTTCTAGGTTCCACATATATGTGTTAGCATACGATATTTGTTTTTCTCTGACTTACTTCGCTCTGTATGACAGTCTGTAGACAGCACCGATTGTTAACCAAGATAATGAGCAGAGAGAATCAGCAAGTTTACTATAATAAATTGTATGATTTATAAAAGGGGAAAAAATGGGAAGGCAATCGCAAAAAGAGGTGGCATATGTATACATATAACTGCTTCACTTTGCTGTATAGCAGAAACTGACACAACATTGTAAATCAACTATATGCCAATTAAATTTTTTTAAAAGTTAAAAAAAAAAAAAACCTAGCACTGGACTGTCGCCAGAACAAACCGCTCATGGGGGAGAGAAAGATGGGACTTGATGTCACGTAGACACTCACACAGCTTGGGGATGGGGACAGACATTCAGAACACGGAACAGGATAGGTTAGTGCACAGCACGGTGATGAAAGCTGACGATACTGTATTACGAACTCGGAAGTCGCTAGGAGAGTAGATCTTAAAAGTTCTCATCACCAAAAAGAAAGGGCAACTATGTGACCTGGTGGAGGTGTGAGCTCATGCTTGGTGGTGACCGTTTGGCAAGATTTATAAACATGAAATCAGGGCTTCCCTGGTGGCGCAGTGGTTGAGATTCCGCCTGCCGATGCAGGGGACGCGGGTTCGTGCCCCGGTCCGGGAGGATCCCACATGCCGCGGAGCGGCTGGGCCCGTGAGCCATGGCCGCTGAGCCTGCGCGTCCGGAGCCTGTGCTCCGCAACGGGAGAGGCCGCAGCAGTGAGAGGCCCGCGTACCGCAAAAAAACCCCCCCATGAAATCAGGACTTCCCTGCTGGTCCTGTGGTGAAGACCCCGAGCTTCCAATACAGGGGGCGCAGGTTGGATCCCTGGTCAGGGAACTAGGGTCCCACATGCCATGCAGTGTGGCCTAAAAATAAATAAATGGATCACAGAATTTCAAAAGTAAATAAATATATGAAATCATTATGTTGCAACCTTCAACTTACACCATGTTTGCATGTCAATGATAATAGAGCTGGGGAAGAAAGAAAAAACAAATCACATGCATTGGTCTCTGGTGGGTCCCCCACCGTGTTTGGGCTTGACACCCCCAGTCTGCGAGATACATGCACGGATTTCCTGGTGGGGTTAGTTAACTCTGCCGGCTTGTTGCTGCTTGTTATGCGAAATAACTTTTCTACAAGGCCACTCCTTGGTATCAACAAAACGCACAAAAATATTTCTCTGGCCAAGTGCTTTGTAGGAAATGTTGAAAGATATGCCCTTTTAGAGCAGTTTCTCAAGGACTTTTTTTTACCCCCTGCCTTTTCCTGTAAGTTCTTGGAATGAGTCCTTTACTACGTCATCCAAGAACTATTTTTCGATTATTTACTGTTCAAGGAATCAGGAACCTCTACAAGAGATTTGTAAAAATATAACCTTGGCAGTTTGGGAAAAGACAGTAGGAAAACAAGTTGGGAAGAAACCCTTATACTGCTTCCTTTTCAAAGCAATCTGCTCTGGTAGGTGTCCTTCTAAGAGACAGAAGAGGAGAGACACAGACACAGAAGAGAAGCCCCGGGAAGACAGGCAGAGACGGGAGGGATGCGGCCCCAAGCCCAGGGACGCCTGGAGCCCCCAGAAGCTGGAAGAGGCAGGAAGGACCCTCCCCTGGAGCCTCTGGAGGGAGCGCGGCCCTGGGACATCTTGACCTCAGACGTCTGGTCTCCGGGATGGGGGAGGATGGACTTATAGTGTTTAAAGCCTCTGGTTTGTGGTCATCTATTACAACCACCCCAGGAAACTAATACACTCTCTGTCAGCCTGTCTAGATCTCAGCTCTTCATCAAGACTGTGTCCTCCTCCAGAAAAGCTTTTATAGACCTTCCAGGTTTCAGTAGTGGGCCAAGACCAGTAGAGAAAGCGCCCAGGATTGGGGACCAGATGTGTACCAAGCATTTGATGTCCCTGATTATTTCATCTTCCAATACCCTGGGCATGGGCATCTACTATTTCCCGTAAGGGTTTGACCACGTGCAAAGGCAATGCCTTAGAGAAAGGATGGTCTTTTCAACAAATGATGCCGAGATCGCTGGACATCCATAGGCAAAATGATACAGCTTGATAGAGGACCCGTAGAACGCTTGGGTGGGTCTTCCTGAGCTGCCATAACAAAGCACCCCAGACCGGGTCCCTCAAACAATAGACATTTATTTCCCCCTGTCCTGGAGGCTGGAAGTCCGAGATCCAGGCGTGGGTAGGGTTGGTTCCTCCTGACGTGTCTCTGTTGGGCGTGTAGATGGCCGTCTTCTCCCTGTGTCCTCACAAGCAAAATTGAGGAAATCTGAGCAAGACGGATGGATTGCATCCATGCCCGTATTCTGGTTACCATGGTTACTGTATTACTAGAGCTGTATGGTTGAGGGGAAACAGGTAAAGGGCACATAGAAGCTCTGGTGTTATTTCCTACAACTGCACGTGAACCTATAATTATCTCAATGTGAGAAAGTTTATACAAAGAAAATAGACAGCTGTATACATCTCATGCTATAGTGGCATCAACTGAACTTGAGTTTCAGGGATGAACCCAAAGACATCATGATGAAGAAACAGAACAAGAAATTTGCACCCAAGACTGCTTGCTTCCAAACTCATATTTTTAACCACCCTGGAAAAAAAAAAACCAGTGGATGAGGGTTCTGACTTCTCCATATTCTCACCAACACTTGTCATTCTTTTTTTTTATTCTAACCATCCAAATGGGCATGAAGTGGTATCTCACTGTGGTTCTGATTTGTAGTTCTCTAATAAGTAACGATGTTGAGCATCTTTTCATGTGCGTATTGGCCATTCCTGTCATCTTTAGTAAAATATCTGTTGACATCATTTGCCCATTTATTAGATCATTTGTCTTATTTTTAAAAAAATTTTATTGGACTATAGTTGATTTACAATGTTGTGTTAGTTTCAGGTGTACAGCAAAGTGAATCAGTTGTACATATACATATATCCACTCTTTTTTTTTCTTTTTTTCATTTGTCTTATTATTGAGTTGCATTCGTTTGCGAATATTTTCTCCCAGTCTGCAGTATATCTTTTCATTCTCTTAATGAGTGCTTTGAAATTTGATAAACTCTAATCCCCCCCCCCACCCCCCGACAGATCAGGCTTTTGCTACCTTATCTAGAAAATTCCTTCCTAACCTAAGAGGACAAAGATTCTCTCCTAAGTTTTCTTTGGAAAGTTTTGTCGATTTGTCTCTTCTGTGTGGGTCTCTGGTGCATTTTGAGCTCATTTCTGTGCACGGTGTGATAAGGAGCTAAATTTGTCCTTTCGCATATTTTGAAAATCCAATTGTGTCAACACCGTCTGCTGAATCCTCCACTGCGTGTTTTAACAGGCTGCCAAAGCTCTGTGAAATTTCCCTAGTTTGGACATTTGAGTGGGTTCCCCAGACCCCGCAGAGCATACTCACACTCCTGCAAAGCTTTCCTTTAGAGGTATTGATAGGGAAAAAAAAGCACAACCAAAAAGGTGAGAATTATGCTTTATTCAGTGGACTTTGTGAGGATGGAAGCCCTGGACACAGGTTCTCAGATCGCTCTGAAGGACTGTTCCCAAGAGGTCCGGGAGGAGCCTGGATAGATAGGAGATTAAAAAAACAATAATAATCCCAGATAGCTGAACATGAAAAGATGACTGCTAATTAAAGAAAAACAGACATCTCAAGTGTGAATGTAGCGCTTTTCTGTGTGGGGGGAGATGCAAGAGTCTGGGCTCAGGGAAACCATCGCTCTGATGTGCACCTTAAGTCTCTAAGGCCAGCATCCTGTTGTTCTCCACCCTGAATCCCCACCGTCGGGGGCCACTGCAGAGGCTGAGGGCTGCAACATCCCTTGTTTCCTGAGAAGGCAGGTGACATTCTTTGCCCCCAGAGGCGGAGGAGATGGGGCAGGAAGACAAACGTGCAAGCCGGCCAGTAACGGGGGGTCAGAAACAGCCCGTGCACAGCGCCCCACTGCCCTGCCCATGGACGGAGCAGCAAGGGCTCTGAGAGCGAGTGAGCTTTCCAAGGGGCTCAGGCAGACCCTTGCTCCGGCTTCCCTCGTGGCGCAGTGGTTGAGAGTCCGCCTGCCGATGCAGGGGACACGGGCTCGTGCCCTGGTCCGGGAGGATCCCGCATGCCGCGGAGCGGCTGGGCCCGCGAGCCATGGCCGCTGAGCCTGCGCGTCCGGAGCCTGTGCTCCGCAACGGGAGAGGCCACAACAGTGAGAGGCCCGCGTACCGCAAAAAAAAAAAAAAGGTGAGGCCCAGAGACGGGCGGGATGCATGAATGATCACACAGCTACGCCGAAGCACGGCGGGGGTGGCCAGAGAGCTGGGGGTCTCGGGGCTCCGTCTCCTGTCCGGACCCCTGTCCCCCTGACCATTTGCGGGCTATAGGGTCACGTCCAGCATCACCTCACTTCTAGGCAAGGAGGGAGAGCCTGTGTCGCTATCCCAAACCCAAATTGAGTCACCAGGCTCTCAAACCCTACCCTCGCCTCCAGACGAAAGCGCGAAGTGTTTAACCACAGCCAAAGAGGATACCTGTGGACCCACGTCGCCACGGAATCCTCCATCTGTGCTCCCTCCGTGAGGGATGCCTCATTGTCTGATGATTTAGGACAAAGGTCAGCAATTGACGGCCAAATCTGACCCTGGGTCTATTCTTGTAAGTCCCTCTGGAGCGAAGAATGGTTTTCACGTTTTTCTCAAGAGTTGGACAAGATAAACAGAACAAAAAGAAGGATATGTAAGGCGGACCTTATATGGTCCATGCAGCCTACCAGAGTCCCGTGTGGCCCCTCACGAAAAAGCACTGCTGATCTCAACCCCTGGATTTGGAACGAAAAAGTCTTCCAGCATGTTTGGTATGTATTTCTGATACATACCTGGTTGCCAGAAAGAATTAGAGGGGACTGACTTACAAGAGGAGAATGGCTTACGCTGGAAGGGTGAAGGATTTCATAGCAAATCACTGAGAGGTGAAGTTAAGGATGGTGTACTGGGCGTGGCGTCCTCCTGCCTTGAAACCAAAGGTAGTTTCTCTAAACCAGGTGAGTTGTACACCCGGCACCTTATGAGCCTGTGTTGGTAGAATGCCTAGATAGGGTGTGCCCTGCTTGCAGACGGGCTGGTGGGGCTGGTGGTGGATGGAGGACCAAGCGAGTCAGTAGGTTGTGGAAGAATGCCAACACACCTAGCGGACGATGCTCTTGGGGTCTAGCCCCACAGCTGGACGAGGCATGCAGCAACGCCTGTGGCCAGTGGCCTCAGTGTTTTCCTCAACGAATCAATGACTTAAATGAAGACAACCCCAGGACTTCCCTGGCGGTCCAGTGGCTAGGACTCTGTGCTTTCACTGCAGGGGACACAGGTTCGATTCCTGGTCGGGGAACTAAGACCCCACAAGATGCACTGTGCGGCCAAAAAAATACCAAAACAAATTAAGAGAACCTCCTTGCTGGCTATAGGGCGCCCCCCGGACCCTGCTCCCAATGTGCCTGCATTTGGGGTAGAAAGAGACAAACTACAGACATAAAATCACAGAGGCTGTTTCTACAGGTGGTGCTGGGCAGTCAGACCCAACATCTTGGCGGTTTTCAAGGTCAATCCAAACCCACTGGCCACAGAGGGGTCGACTTGGATCTAAATTGTTGCTTGCTTTGGTCAAAAGCTAGGAGATGATGTTCCAACGGAAGGGTTTCCTTGATGTAAAACAAGATATTGGGACCCTAGGACCAGCCATTGTACTCCTGGTTTCTACCCAAGAGACATGAAACAAGCTGTGTCCACACAAAGATTTGTACAGGAAGGTTCGTAGCAGCATTATTGCTCAGAGTGAAAAAGTGGAAAGAGCCCAAATGATCCATCAGCGCAGGAATAGATTCCTCAGTGTGTCGTTCCCATAGCAACCAAGACCCCCAATGCCAAGATCATCTACCATTGTCAGTAGGATATTCGGTTTAAACGCATTCGCTGCTTTGAATTCTCAAGTCCTCAGAAGCAAACACACAGTGAGTAGAGCCGCCAAAGAATCCCTGGACAGAAAAGGAAAAACAAAAAACGCAGAAATAAACGTCTCTCCCTTGGAATGAAAAGTCGGCCTTTCAAACCAGGTTGCTGGGAAGGTGTGTGTATTTTTCCACTATATTAGGATTTAACAAAGGACGGCCTCCAGCGTTTGAATCCTTTGGTCCCAAAGACTGGCTAATCCCACGCGCCGCAGGAAAGTTGAACGCGCTAGATTTTGGTTTTGAAGGTCCTGGTCGGCCCAAATTCGGTTTATTTCACTGAATGCATGCAGGCCTCCACCTTCCCATCGCTGTGTAAGTAAATTCTCACTGCAGGACGGGCGCGCCTTTCCCGCGTCTCCGCTGCGCTCCGGGGACGGGTCGCGGCCTGACAGCTGGAGAGGGGAGGGGGGGCCCAGGGGCGGACGGCGCGTATCCTGGAGGGTTTGGGGAACACCGCCACCCTTCCGGGGGAGGTGGGGGGGGCTGTCCCAGTGCAGGAGGGGGTGCATCTTCGTTTTGGGGTGGAGGGGACACGCCGGCGCTCGGGATGGATGTGGGGGGGGCGTGGCAAGAGAATATAGGAAGGAGGATGTGGTCGCGCTCGGTGGCCGCCTGGAGGAGGGAGCCTAGTGGGTGGTGCCCTAGTGAGTGTGGGAGGGGACAAGGCCGCGCCGGGGGGGCGGGGACCTGGGGGTTGGACCGGAAGTGTATGGAGAGCAGGGGAGGGGAGGGGCGGGGACCTGGGTTTGGACCGGAAGTGTGTGAAGAGCGGGGGAGGGGAGGGGCGGGGACCTGGGGGTTGGACCGGAAGTGTATGGAGAGCGGGGGGAGGGAGGGGAAGGGAGGGGGAGGGGCTGGGCCGCTCTCTGCCGGGGCGTGGCTCGCCAGGTCCCCTGCCGGCCTGTCCCCAAGCGCTTTCGTCCCGCGGGTGTACAGGCCAGAGAGCCGGCCTCCAGTTGCCTTTTGGTGACTCCCGTGCCCCCAGCCCCAGGATCCAGTAGGCACCGGGGCGCAGGGTCCCGCGCACCTGGCGGTGGGCGCGGCGCGTCCCGTGTGCGCCGTGGGTCCCCTGGCCGAGCGCAGCCCGGAGCGCAGGACTTGGCCGTGAGCGCTCCGTGTCCTGGGCCCGCCCACGAGGTCCGGGGTGTGGCGCCCCTTCCTCCCTAATCCGCTTAAAGCCCTGGGGCCTCTGGGGGAATTGCTCTGCTAAACAGGTTTTCCTGGGTGGCTTTCTCGGGGCGGGCACTCCCAGGAGACTGGGCCCAGGAAGGAGCTGATTAATCCTGGCCGGGGCTGGGCACGGTGAGCACCGCCCCCCCCCACCCCCCCGGTCTTCCTCCTGCAGGCTGGCCACCAGGATGTGAATCCAGGCTCACGAGGGTCCAGGATGCCAGACTTCTACTCTATGGCCAAGGGGAGAGGCGTTTAAATGTGTTAGCCTCGTTGGCCCCTCAGCCGGCTTTCTGTGTGTGCGTCTGCGGGCCGGTGGGAGTTTGCCTGGTGGTCATTGTTTACCAGATGGGGATTGGAAATCCGTGTTAACCAAAAGCCTGGGGCGTAACGGGGTGTTGGAATTTACAGAAATGGGGCTGGAGATTCTGTTTGGAGCAGAGACCTTTGCCTTTTCATGGGTAGATTTTGTTGGCTTGTTTTTGACGGGGTGATGACTTTAGCTGGATTCATTCTTGGGCGTTGTTTATGGCTTCACTCTTTGTCCTGGGTTATTGATGATTCTACAGGCGCTTTTATCAGTGGAGGACTTCTGGGGAAATACCACACAGATTGAGGCCTGGAGGGAGGGGCAGGAAGCCAGGAGCCCAGGAGTAGCTTTGCATGGAGTTTGGCAAGGGTGGAGACCAGATTTGATCCGTTGAAGAAATTCTGCATTGGAGGCAGTCAAGATTCCCCAAAACTGTGCAGAACAGGAGCCCTGGGGACACTTGGGCCAAGTACCCAAACAAAATACAGGCTGTCCTGAGGGTTTTGGAATGGCAAAGAGGGGTGGGGGCCAGGGAGCTGCTGCCCCGAGAAGTACTATTTGGGGGAGGTTGCATAAGCAGGTAAGAAGGAACCAGGCATGGCTTTGTTGACATAAGAGAAGCCATTTTTGGCCTGAGCCATTTTGGGATCTAAGCCTGGCCACTATGCTTGCCCTTGAACAGGTCTTAGTAATGAATGATTTTTTTAAAAAATTAATTTTTATTGGAGTATAGCTGCTTTACAGTGTTGTGTTAGTTTCTGCTGTACAGCAAAGTGAATCAGTTATACGTATACATATATCCACTCTTTTTTGGATGTCCTTCCCATTTAGGTCACCAGAGAGCACTGAGTGGAGTTCCCTGTGATATACAACAGGTTCTCATTAGTTATCTATTTTATACATAGTATCAATAGTGTATATATGTCCATCCCAATCTCCCAATTCATCCCACACCCCCCTTTCCCCCTTGGTATCCATACGTTTGTTCTTTACGTCTGTGTCTCTATTTCTGCTTTGTAAATAAGTTCATCTGTATCTTTTTTCTAGATTCCACGTTTGTTTTTCTCTTTGGGACTTACTCCACGTTTGTTTTTCTCTTTGGGACTTACTTCACTTTGTATTACAGTCTCTAGGTCCATCCATGTCTCTGCAAATAGCACAATTTTGTTCTTTTTTATGGCTGAGTAATATTACATTGCATATATGAACCACATCTTCTTTATCCATTCTTCTGTTGATAGACATTTAGGTTGCTTCCATGTCTTGGCTATTGTAAATGGTGCTGCTATGAACATTGAGGGGAGGGGTACATGTCTCTTTTTGAATTATGGTTTTCTCTGGCTATATGCCCAGGAGTGGGATTGCTGGATCATATGGTAGCTCTATTTTTAGTTTCTCGAGGAACCTCCATCCTATTCTCCATAGTAGCTGCACGAACTTAACATTCCCACCAACAGTGTAGGAGTGTTCCCTTTTCTCCACACTTTCTCCAGCATTTATTGTTTGTAGATTTTTTGATGATGCCCATTCTGACCGTGAGGTTATAACCTCATTGTAGTTTTGATTTGTACTTCTCTAATGATCATTAATGATCTTAAGGGAACCAAAGAGTAAACTGTTATCAGGCAAGAGAAGGAACACTAGCAAAGATAACAAACCAGTGGTGAAGTCTCCCAGTTCTGTTTCAGTAGTGATTAGTCTGAAGCCTCAACCACCAGATCCACTGGGACCTAAAGGAGGACCTTTTCTGACCCTGTGACTTCAGTCAACTAAAGCTTAGACTCTGTGGACCTTGGCCCCAGTGCAACGCTGAATTCTCCCCTGCTCAAGCCCCTTCATGAATATGCATGTACCACGCAAGCGTTTTCCCCCGCCACTTCCATGAATATGCATGTACCCTGAGATTAAAGCTTCCCCAATTTTGCTGTTCCGGAAACACTGCTTTGGGAAAGGTCCCCTGTGTTCTCCCTATTTGCTGGAAATGATAAATCCTTCTCCTGATTTTGGCTTGGTTGTGTCTTTTGGCTGCACACCCACCAAGAGGCGACCCCAGTTTTCGGGTAACAGTCCTGGGGTCTGGCCTTGATCTTATGGGTCTGGATTCACTTTAAGGAATGCAAAGACTCTAGTGGCTTCAAAGTATCAGGGACAAGGGTGTGGATGGGTCTGGGAGGGAGGTGACAGAGCACAGCTCCTATTAAGTGGCATGTGGGATCTTCCCGGACCGGGGCGCACCGTGTCCCCCGCATTGGCAGGCGGAATCTCAACCACTGCGCCACCAGGGAAGCCCTGATTCTTTTTTTAAAATAACTTTACCTTTTAAATTGGAGTATAGTTAATTTACAATGTGTTAGTTTCAGGTGTACAGCAAAGTGAGTCAGTTATACATATACATATATCCACCCTTTTTCAGATTCTTTTCCCATATAGGTCATTGCGGAGTATTGAGTAGAGTTCCCTGTGCTCTACAGCAGGTCTTTATTAGTTATCTATTTTATATATAGTCATGTGTATATGTTGATCCCAATCTCCCAAGTTATCCCTCCACCCCCTTTGCCCGCTTGTAACAGAAATATTGTTTTCTATGTCTGTGACTCTATTTCTGTTTTGTACATAAGTTCGTTTGTACCAATTTAGTATTGTATTCCTGAGCGGTGAGAAGCTGAACCTGAATTCGGTAACACTTTCTCTTTAGAGTTGGTGAAAGGATTCAGCCCCACACAAGCAGACAGCTTGTCTTCAGGCCATTTTATTTTGACCCCAACGGAGATCTCTAGGGAGCAGGGACCTAGTTTTCTCCGGCGGGCGGCTATTATGGGTCAGCTTCCCGATCGCACCAGCAGAGGGGGAACCGACCACAGCAGGGCTGGAGCCACGGCTTCCAGATGTTGTCCGGCATGTCCAGCTGCAGTGGAACCGGGCTGAGCGTCCGGCGATGGTCCTCCACGGCCTTTGTGATTCTCTCCATCACCTGATGGAATGAGGACTCCGTGTCTGGCGTGAGGGCATGAGCCTCGGAAGGGTCTCTCGAGAGGTCAAACAGCAAGGGTGGGTCATGATGGGCTACTTTGTCCCCAAAGCATGGGCAGACCCCTCTCCCGTAGCAGGCACTGGCTCCGTCTGGGTGGAACATCGGGGTCACGTAGTGGACTTTCCACACTGCCCCTCCTGGAGGAAGGGCAAGAATTGGGGAGGGTTGGCATGGAGAAACAGGACACTTTGCTGGAGAGCTGGGTGATTCACAAGTGCCAGGGGCTGGAAGCAGCCCAAGTGTCCATCAAGTGATGGATGGATACACAGCATGGGGGCCATCCACACAGTGGAATATGCCTCAGCCATGAAAAGGAGTGAAGCTCTGACACAGGCTGCCGCGTGGATGGACCTTGAACACACGATGCTCAGTGAGAGAAGCAGACACAGAAGGACACACAGTGTGTGATCCGTTTATAGGAAACGTCCAGAACGGGCCAATCCACAGAGACAGAAAGTGGGTTCATGGTTACCAGGGGCTGGGGGAGGGGGATTGGGGAGTGAGTATTTAATGGGTTTGGAGTTTCATTTTGGAGGTGATGAAAATGTTATAGAGCTAGATGTCGGTAAGGTTTGCACCCATTGTGAATGTGCTAAATGTCACTCAATTTTTACATTCGAAAAGGGTGAATTTTATGGTTACGTGAATGTCATGGACCGAATGTTTGTGTGTCCTCCACCCCTTCAACCCCAGATTCATTGTGGAAGCCTTGAGCTCCAACCTGATGGGATTAAGAGATAGAGCCTTGGGAGGTGATTAGGGTTAGACGATGTTGTGGAGGTGGGGCCCCCGGGATGGGATTCGTGTCCTTATAAGAAGAGAAAGAGGCCAGAGCTCTCTCTCCCCAACATGAGGACACAGGGAGAAGGTGGCCGAATCTGACCCAGAAGAGAGTCCTCCCTAGAAGCAGACCATGCTGGCACCTTGATCTCATACTTCCAGCCTCTAGAACTGTGAGAAATAAGTGTGCATTATTTTAATCTCCCTGGTCTATGGTATTCTGTTATGGCAGCCCGAGCTAAGATGGTGAATGAGAGCGCTACAGAGCTGTTTACAAAAAAGAGTGAATTACTTGTCTGGTCGGCGGTTTCCTAAGTGAATCCTCGTGATGTTTTTCCCGAGCTTCTCTCTAGCTGTGAAGGTTCCACCAAGAAAAGGAGGGAACGGAGGAACGAGGGAAGGAAGGAAGGAAGGAGGGAAAGAAGGGAGGGAGAGAGTAGCACGCATCTGTAACAGACATCCTCCAGCGTCTGAGAAGATTTACTACCTAGAGGTCAGCTGGCACCAGACCTAGCTCAGCCTCAGGAAGCGATTTTGACCAAACGGAAGGAGAGACTGAGGCTGTCCTCACACCAGCACTGCCCCCGGCCGTGGGTCAGACCCAGGACTGCACAGCCTGAGCCCTGCGGCTTCCTGCTGCGCGGGGAAGGAGGCCCCCACTCTCCCTCTGGCATCCCCTGGCATCCTCACAGGGCAGCAAGTCTGGGGAAGCCACACGTGTAACCAGAGGGCAGTGAGCGGGACTCTGGTGGCCGTGCCTCTTCCAGGACCAGGCGGGAGGGCTCCCTTGGATCCTGGTGTAGGAGGACCAGGGAGGGAGACGGGGCACGGCTGGGGCTGCTCCTGGGGCCTGGACAGGAGAGTGTGAGAATGAGGCCAGGGGTCCCCACGCAGCCAGCAAGTGTGGGCAACCAAGACCTATGCTCAGACGGGCACCCCCTTCCCTTCGTCCCCACAGCCACCAGATTTCCCTGCCCGAGCCCTGGTTCCCAGGCTGGCACCACTGTGGTTTGGTGTTTTTATGGGAACACTGGCTTCTGTTCCCTTCGAAGCATTTATGGTGACCTGTCTTTTTTTGTTTGTTTTTTGATATTTATTTATTTATTTGGCTGCGCTGGGTCTTAGCTGTGGCATGTGGGGTCTTGTCCCCTGACCAGGGATGGAACTCCGGGCCCCCTGCATTGGGAGCGCAGAGCCTTAACCAAAGGACCCCCAGGGAAGCCCTGCGACCTGTTGTTTTAACAAGTGTCAGTTTTCTCACCTGTGAACTGGGGACAGGAATTGTCATCTGCTGGGGTTTTCAGAGTAAAATGAGCTCATTGGCATCGGGCGGACACTCATTCAATGTCCGTGATTGTTTTCATTGTTCAGCAGATAAGTACAGAGAGAAGACAGACAGAGTCGTAGGGAGGGGACTCAGGCCAGAGAGCGGTAAATAGACACCAGAAATGAGAAGATTGCCAAGAGTGCCGAGTGCCTGGAAGAAAATACAAGCGGTCCAGGTGATGGAAGGCGGACGTGGAGGTGTGTGTGTGTGTGCAAGGTGCAGGGTGGGGTAATAGTGGATGCGGGACGTGAAGGTCAAGAACGGAGGATGGTCAGCCTTCCGAGCATGTTCTCGATGGCAGGGACGGGTCGTGCAAAGGCCCTGAGGCAGTAACTGCAGGTTCTAGAATCACAGGGCATGGTTCTGCTGCAGCTTGGTGACTGGGGGCTCCTAGGGTCCGAGCTCTTGCCCCAGAGAAGGGGAGAGGCTGGCTCACGTTACAGGGAGGAATCGGTATGGTGGGTGGTCCTGGAAAGGTTTTCATGGAGGGCTAATTGGACAATGGGAGTGGGATGAAGAGTGGACCTGGGGAGGCCGGTGAGGGGGCTGTCGAAGAGACATGGCAAGTAGGAACAGGGGACTTCCCTGGCAGTCCAGTGGTTAGGGCTCCACGGTCCCAGTTCAGGGGGCGTGGGTTCGATCCCTGGTTGGGGAACTAAGATCCCACATGGCGCATGGCACGGCCGAAAAACAAAAAGTTAAAAGAAAAAAAAGAAAGTACACACTCCCTATCTACCTTGAAAAAAAAATTGAGATATTTGCCCAATAACTGAGAGAAGAGAGGTTCAGTAATGGGGCAGCCACGGGGTAAAGGAAAAGAGGATGAACGTTGATCCCAGGTATCGGTGCCGCTCACAGCAGTGCTTGAAGGTTGGGCCACGGAACTGAAGGAAAGTTTAAAAAACCCTTAAAAAGGGAAATCTATAATATGTGACTTAAAAAAATCAAAAGCGTAGCAATAGAAATCATCCCTAAGCATAAATGCTGGTAGACTGAACTGTGCAATTGAATGAAAGTTTTCTAAAAAATCGTAAAAGGGGAAATCTATAGTATGTAAGTTTAAAAAAGCAAAAATGTAGCAATAAAAATTATCCGTAAGCATAACTAGTTGTAGATTGTGCTAGGTAATTGAATGAAAGTTTGGTATGCAGGATCTGAGTTCCCCAACCAGGGATTGAACCCGTCCCCCTCTGCAGTGGAAGCATGGAGTCTTAACCACTGGACTTCCAGGGAAGTCCCTGAATGAAAGTGTTTCTTTTTAATCTTAAAAGAGGAAATCTATGATATGTAATTCTTAAAAACCCAAAAATGTAGCAACAAAAATCATCCCAGATGATGATACTACTGGAAAGGATGGACAGGAAAAGGAGGGAGATGTTTTAGAAATCTATTGGTAACTTCCTCAAATAAGGGGGATTCCAAAAGGTATTCTTTTATTCTTGTTTCAGACAACTGGACATGTCCAGAGAATGGTTTTGAGGCATAAAGAAAAAAGAGTGAGTTGAATTGCAAGAGGGCTATAGGCCTTCCCAAACCCTGGAAGAAAACCAAGTCCTTAAGGCAAAGCCACAAAAAAGGGAGAAAATGTCAGGGCGAAATGCAGAATAATAGAGAGGCAAACAGAAATGAAGAAAAGAGAAGAAACTCAAATAGCTGAAAGTCTGTTACCACAGACCAAGGCAGAGGCAGAACTCAAGCAGTTAGAAAATTTAAAAATACAGTTGTTTAGTAAATCCAAGAGCTGGATTTAAAAAGATTCATAGAAACAGAAAACCTCAAGCAACTCCAGTCAGACGATGATGGAGCATCCAGCTATAAATATGGAAGCAATTAAAATACAATGAAATGACTTGGTAAGGGAGTAAAGTGCTTGGTAAAACGAATAGCTTTTCAATAAGAAGTGCAGAGACATAACATGCCTCAGTTTGGGAACACTTGATACTGTAAAGATACCACTTTACCCCCCAAAATCATTTATATGTTGAAGACAATGGATATTGATATTCCTGTGGGGTTAAAAAAAATAGTTGCAAATGATTTTACAATTCTTTTGAAAGGACTGTTGGGCCAAAACAGCCCAGAAAAGTTTGAGATGCAAAAGTTATTCACTAAACATGTTACTGCTTGTTTTACAAAGTTATCGTTAATATAACAGGTATGAGATGGTGTCATGAAGTTAAGACACATGGAAAGCAAATATAGATTAAGAGGACAGACTGGAAAGGTTAGAATCAGGTTGGAACACCTGTGTGTGTACAAGTACGTGTGTGTGATGATAAAAGTTGCACCTCACCTCATGGGGCTGGGGGACGGGAAAGCCATAGCCATAGCCTAGACCAGAGAATTCCCTTCCGATCACCACAGGATGATCGACAGTGAAAGGACGTTGCCGGCATCAGAAGAAAAATACCGCCAAGAAGGAAATAAAGGAGCTCGCGTGGACATGCAAAAGCCACGAAGAAGCAGAAAATGCGAACGAAGGCCAAGACTTGACTCCTTCAGGCAGGCTACTCACTGTTCCGTTGGTGCCACCGGGCTGCGTGCAGGAAGCTCTCGCAGTAATGCATCAGGAACTCGTGCTCCGAGTGCTGGGCTGTCCCCAGGAGCAAGGGCAGCAGGTCCCGGCCGTCAATCACCCTACAGGCAGGAGCACAGGGACTCAGGGCGGAGTGGTTGGAAGGTGGGCGTGGCCTTAACAAGCCCAGGGCAGCCCCGGGGCAGTCAGCACCCCATCCGCCTGCACACAGCGCCTTCGGCTAAAAGATGTTGGAGGGTCCAGCTTGCTCGGCTGAAGTAATGGTCCCCCCAGCCTTATTCTGAAGGCACAAATAGCTGAACAAAATGGAAACACCTGCTTGGTTCTATATGGATTGGAGCTTTAAGTCGTTATAGAACATGCGGCATTCTTCAACAAGACCTGGAATCATTTCATAAATATATATAATAAAAGAAATATATATGCATATATAGTGTATATATGCAATATACATCATTGTATAAAAATATATACATTATATACACAATATATATCATTATATACAAATAGACATATATACACTATATATGCAATATATAATATATACACAATATATGTATTATATATTCAATATATACACTATATATTATATATACTGTATATACAATATCTATACATATACACATACCACATACATATACCATAGATATGTGATAATATATACCCACCATATATACATAAAGTATATGCATACCGCATAGATACACCATACATATAGCACATATATATATATACACCATGAATATACACAATATATATCATTTCATTTCCAAACATGTGTATTCATATACACATACATATGTTTACATATGTGTGTGTATAAATATATATAAATGTATATATAAATAAAACCAAGCAACAATATATGGCTGAATTTTATCTTCTAGCAAAATACATTTGTGATATACATGATGGGCAAATTTTTATTTTTAAAACAAATGAGATATTATAAATTAATGTTAAAAATTAGCAGCCAATTATGAGAAAAAAAATCAACCAGAGACATGATATTCAATGTAAGAGAAGAGAAAAGAGGAGAATGTAATATTCAACATCTCTGCTGATAAAGCAATGGAAATGATAACACACATATATGTATATGTGCATACACACATACTGTATGTGTCGTTTATATATATAATAAATAAATTACATGTATAAATTAAATTGATTTTAGTTCTATTATTTTAAAAACAGATACTCTCACATACAGCCAGTAGCAATTCCTAGGGAACAATTTGACAAAATGTATCAAGAGATTTAGTAAATGGCCATACACTTAGACCCAGGAATTCAACTTCCAGGGATTTTTACTAAGAAGATAATTATGACAGGCAGTAAAATGACAAAGCCAGATTTTTTTTCAAAATGAACACGGCTAAAGTCCACCTGTAAGAGGTTAGTTGAAAGAATACTGTAAAGCCATTAAAATTTGTGTCCATGCATAAAGTGTCTAAATATATATAGATATGTACATATATATCTCTCTATATATACTGAATATTTTATACAAATATATAAAAAAAATATAATATATCTAAATATATATAATATATAGGTATCATATAACTTCATTATGTATTCATCTCTATGTTGTCAAGTTTATGAAATAATTTTATTTTCTTTCTATTCCTCCCAAATTTTCTGTAATTTTTAAAGGAAGAAAAACTGGAATCGGGCTTCCCTGGTGGTGCAGTGGTTAAGAATCCACCTGCCAGTGCAGGGGCCACGGGTTCGAGCCCTGGTCCAGGAAGATCCCACATGCCGTGGAGCAACTAAGCCCACGAGCCACAACTACTGAGCCCGCGAGGCACAACTGCTGAGCCCACGTGCCTAGAGCCCGTGCTCCGCAACAAGAGAAGCCACCGCAATGAGAAGCCCGCACACCGCAATGAAGAGTAGCCCCCGCTGGCCACAACTAGAGAAAGCCTGCGTGCAGCAACGAAGACCCAACACAGCCAAAAATAAATAAATAAAATAATAAATAAATTTAAAAAATAAGAAAAACTGGGATCATGAAAAGTCCCTACCACACTACATCAAAAGGAATCTCTTGTGATGAATCGTTAGTAAATTCGTTGATGCATTTCAGTGACAATCGTCCTTATAATCAAATGGCTCCACTTAAGACTGAGAAGAGAAGGACATTTTGTGCATAAAATGAAGCAGACGTTGGATCCCAGCAGAGAATTATGAGCGTTTTTCCAGATACTGATCTCACGGATGTTTTATGCCAAATAAAAGTGACAGTGATGTTTGACATACATGTTGGCTCTACACAAAACGCAACTACCTTCTTTGGGCTGCTCTGTACCTGTCATGGGGCACCTGGCCACCCCCCAGCTGGACCACGGTGGGGAAGACATCCATCAGGCTGGTGGGCTCGTGGATCAGACGGCCAGCGGGCAGCACCCCGGGCCACCGGAGTATCCCTGGGACCCGGATCCCACCTTCCCAGCCGCCCATGCCTTTGCCACCTGTGTTTAAACATGAACAGGAAAGAATGTGATTGAAAATCCAAAGTGGTTGCTTACCTGGGTGATTTAACCTTTCCATGTTTTTAAAATCTCTCTTTCTCTCCCTCCCTCTTTAATTACATGATGACGTTTAGTTCCTCCCTGGCAGAGCATAGATTTTGTTTTACTTATTATTCTGGGTGTTGGTTTTCCACCACACGGGGGTCAGGACATGGATATCTTTGGGGACATTATTCTGTTGACCACAACGATCATTTGGGTTCCTTTGGTTTTTGTGACTTTGCTTTGTAAACTCCCATTCCAGAGAAAGGGTTGGAAATTATTGGGAAGAGATGAAGACAGTACACATGGATCTGGGAATGTCTCACCCTTACCTTTATATATCCCATTCCAGCCACCATATTGATTGTTTCCAAACTGAGCCTCTAAGGATCCCCCGTGATCCGACGTAAAATAAACGAGGGTACTATTGGTCAAACCTTCCGTGTCCAAAGTATCAAGGATCTGGCCTGCAAAGAATAGATGCGTTTGTGCCAGTCAAAATAGAAGAAACTCTTACACCAAATTTTTGGAACGCTTCATTAAATGAGTCTTTAGTGTTAAAGCTTAATGGGAGTCAGCAGTAATATAATTGTGCTATTCTAAGCATCCTTGATCTAAGATTGACATATGTCTTTGTATATGCCCAATCCTGTTTCCGAAAAGTTTCAGGAAAGCTACAAGTGTACATGCTGCATAGGACAACGTCGTGAACCCTTACAAATGAGGCGAAAGAAGATTACAGAGAAAAATAGGGAACAGGATGGGAAGGACGCTGACAAAGGCATTCGTACATGGATGAAGAATAGTTTTCAGTGGCAGTTCTAAGTTTCTTAGAGTCACATAAAAAATATCTGTACCCCCATGTTCATAGCAGCAGTATTTACAATAGCCAATACATGGAAGCAACCCGAGTGTCCATCGATGGATGAATGAATAAAGAAGATGTGTTGTATACATTCAACGGACTATTATCCAGCCTTGAGAAGGGAGGAAATCATGCCATTTGCAGCAACATGCATGGACCCTGAGGGCATTATGCTCAGTGCAATATGTCAGACAGAGAAAGACAAATACCGTGTGATCTCACTTATATGTGGGATCCAAAAAGCCACACCTACAGAAAGAGAAAACAGATTGGTGGCTACTGCAGGTGAGGGTGAGGGGTGGGAAAAAATGGGTGAAGGTGGTTGGTTAAAAGTTACAGATTTAAAAAAACGAGTGTATTTCTTTGGTGTTTGGGTGTTGCTTTTTTATACAGTCTGACCAGGTCTGCTTTTTTTTTTTTTTTTTTGCGGTACGCGGGCCTCTCACTGTTGCGGTCCCTCCCGTTGCGGAGCACAGGCTCCGGACGCGCAGGCTCAGCGGCCATGGCTCACGGGCCCAGCCGCTCCACGGCATGTGGGATCTTCCCAGACCGGGGCACGAACCCGTGTCCCCTGCATCGGCAGGCGGACTCTCAACCACTGCGCCACCAGGGAAGCCCTGGTCTTCTCATTCTTTACATCCTTCCCTCCTGCAGTTTCTGGACGAGGAACCATCACTTTCTCATCTGGAAAAGGTACCTACCCACCATCCAATCCATCTCTTCTGTGTTGTCCCCGTACAGCCCATGGGGACTCCTCCCTCGGAAGTTCTCGGTAGTGATGAGAGGGGTGTGGACATGTAGAAAGGACACGAAGAGGAGGAAAGGTCCTTGCTTGTTTCTGAAAGTAGATACAATGTGATGGGAGTTATTTTTTGGTCAACCTGAGATTGAGCTCCCACAGATGCTAAATACAAATCTCCATTGTCACGTCCTTACTCAGATACATGACTGTGCAGCTCTACCCACCAGCAGCAAGTGCGTAGATCTGTTCTACGGCGCGATGTTCCTGTGTCTGAGAATCTTCAGTGTGATGACTTTCTTCCTTCTAAAGTCTTTTGAAAAGTCCACACGAATTTTTTTATTTTTTGGCCATGCCACGGCATGTGGGATCTCAGCTTCCTGACCAGGTATCGAACCCGTGCCCCCTGCAGTGGAAGCGCAGAGTCCTAACCACTGGACCGCCAGGGAAGTCCCTCCACACCGATTTTATACGTCTTTTTCTTCCTGATTATCGTTTTCTAACTCTATGGACTTCGGATGACTGAAAGTAAAATAGAATACCAGGATGCCATCTGGTCTGACTTTTATTTTATTGTTATTTCAGTATATTTTTCGATTTCCAACTTAGCTGAAAGAATAAGTGATTTGCACATTCAGTTTTCTTTACAACTGCTCTTATGCAATGAAGTTTAGGATGTGGAATAGTCATGAAAAAACCCACTTTCAAAATGATGTATATGGGGTTATTAATCTCCAGTTGATTCTCCCCAATCTAGACAATGCCTCACCTTCCCCTGTCTTCACCTGATCTTTATGGTCTAATCTACACCCTTAAAGGACAGAAGCAAAGGTGAAGCTCTTAGACTTAATAAGGACACATCAGGTTAGTTTGTTCTAATTTGAAAGCGAAGTATTCGCTTCACACCTGACCCAGATTTGGCAATTCCATCAAGAAGTCTCTAAGAATATTCCGGAACATGATCACCAGCCAGGTAAGCTGGGGTTCCATGGAGTCACCCACTTTTCTGGAACCCCTTTGGGGAGCACGAAATGGCCTCTGTTTGGTGTAGCTTTTCACTGTGTCCCTCCTGGTCTGGCCTGGTAAGTCTCTTTGTCACTGTCATTCACATTTACATCCAGGCTGAAGTTAGCCACAGGACCACCTGGTCCTGATGGTAGAGCTTTAAAAATACTTAGAATTTATTGCAAAACCTACCGGTGATTCAGTTTCATATGTTCATTAAATATCACCCCTGTGGTAACCAGGGGTACTCAAAGAATTGGACTGGCTCTTTTTATTTTTTTAGCCATGCCACGTGGTTTGCAGACGAGGGATAGGACCCGTGCCCCCTGCAGTGCGAGCTCAGGGTCCTAACCACTGGACCCCCAGGGAATTCCCTGGTCTGGCTCTAAAATAAGAAGGAACAGCAGCAAATTTCAGCTGACTGGTCAGTTGTTTCAACGGATCCAGTTGAGTTCCAGGGAACATCATTTATGCCCCATTTTACCAAAAAAATGTCTTTCTGAGCTGGGACCGTTTCACCACACCAGTACCCATTCCAGAAGAAGCAGATTCCGAATTCATTTTCATCCTGAAGCCACCTTTGATACTCACCTTTTGACAAAGGATGAGACCTCCTTGAGTATAAGAGCCGTCGTCCTTTGAAGGGACATGGGCTGCTCGGTGATGGCGTGATTTCGCATCAGAAAGCAGTCGGCGTGAACAATCAGGGCACCCATGAAATAGGAGGTCGTGAGGCACAGTAGGGCCACAATGGCTGAGCAGATGACCAGAGTCCAGGAGCCCGCTACCAGGCGAGTGAGTTTCCCAGCGGTGAGTGTAAAGGCGGCCAACGCCATGACATGCGAGCACACGTTGAGTTTATGCTCCAAGCCTGCGCGCTTTTCAGACATTTCCCCGGGCTCACAGTCTCCCATCATGGAAAACGGCATTCCGTAGAAATGGTCAAAGCCGTGGCTGAGCGGGTGGTGGCAGTAATCATCGGAGGACTCACAGTTGAGCCCCAGATGCCATTTTCCTGAAAAGCAAGAAGGACGCACACGTGACAACGGTCCGACCATCCCTGGGGGCGTCGGTATGGTGTGCTTGCCAAGTTCTAGGCTCTCTGCTGGGTGGTGGGATGAGGTGGGGTTGTAGAGGAGGTGGGGGTAGTGTTTGCTGTTGTTTGTACCACAGCCTGGCCAGGTCACTTCAAGGGAATGAGGACCTTGTGTAGAAGCATTTCCTGTGCTGCTGGAACAAAGTACCATAACTTGGTGGCTTGAAACAACAGGAATTTATGCTCTCACAGTTGTGGAGGGCAAGTCCAAAATCAAGGCAAGTGGGCAGGGCCGTGCTCCCTCCAGAGGCTCCAGGGGAGGGTCCTTCCCGCCTCTTCCAGCTTCTGGGGGCTCCAGGCGTCCCCAGGCTCGTGGCCGCATCCCTCCCGTCTCTGCCTCAATGGCCTCACCATCTCCTCTTTGTAGTCAGATATGTGTCTGTCTCCCTCTTGAGAGGACCCTTGTCCTCGTATATAAGGACACCTGGATAATCCAGGATCATCTCCTCATGTCAAGATCCTTCACTGAATCACATCTGCAAAGACCCTTTTTCCCTAGGTAAGGTTATATTTGCAGGTTCCAGCAGTTAGGACCTGCTATCTTTGGTGACCCTTATTCAGTCGACTCCACCTGACTTTGCGACTGTCTACAGGAGAGCAATAATCAAGGCACACAGTGGTCACACGGCTCTAGAAAACTCCATCTGATGTGACCAGCGTGAGCAAAAGATTTCCTGACTTCAGAATTCTCCGTCCCTTTTGCTAATTCATTATAATCACAGTCAGGATGGTGGTGGGTGACAGGTTTTGCAGACCCCACCTGTCGTGTTCAGTCAGTGGAAGGTGATTAGCTCCCCTGCTGTCACTGCTGGAGTGTTGATACGCTCTGTGTACCTTCTCAGCAGCCCAATGGTGTCCGTCACCCAGAAAACCTCATGTGATTTCCCGAGCAATATATCCACGAATCTATTGGATTCTATATTCAAAGAGCTAAAGAGTTAGCTTTGCTCTTTCCGATCAACAAAGGAGACTGTTAGCAAAACTTATTACTATAACACGATAATGATCATGACTCCTTGGTCCCCTTTCAAGAAACTGCAGTCCCTAATTTTAATTCCTTCTACACATGACGTAAGTGGTTTGTTGACATATAGAAAGATAAGCCTGCTCTTTATGGAAGCAGACAGGAAGGTTCTAAGCTGTGTAGTCACGTTTCTAGACAGGAAATGGGGAAAAACAGCATTATGAAAATTTTTGGTAATTTGGTAAAATTAGAAAAGAAATGAGAAATCCCACTGTGTCCCAAAGATTTCATTTCCAAACTTCTTACTTGACTATAACCTCCCTATAAAAGTAATGTGCTCCAGGGAGATCAGCTCAGTGCTTTGTGATCACCTAGAGGGGTGGGATAGGGAGGGTGGGAGGGAGACAGAAGAGGGAGGGGATATGGGGATATATGTATATGTAGAGCTGATTCACTTTGTTATACAGCAGAAACTAACACACCATTGTAAGGCAATTATACTCTAATAAAGATGTTAAAAAAAAAGTAATGTGCTTAATACTTAGAAAACGTCCATACCTATGAGTCCAGTGGCATAGCCTTTATCTTTCAATATTTTTGCAAAAGTTGTTTCATTTGGTGGAAGTCCTCCCGATACGCCCGTCCACTGAAGAACACGGTAACCATTACTGGACACCATACCTTTGATCAATCGTTTTCAAAGAAATGTTACAATCAGACATCGATTTGTATCATCATTATCATCACTTTAACTTAGAACATTTGGTGGAAATCTCCATTATTCAAAATTCAGTTGAAAATTTACTTCCAACGTGGGTTGGCCTCATGGGTTTTATTTTTGTCAGCAAAGGAAATGATTCATTAACCGAAAATGTTAGCGAGAAGACTTACGGTCCTGCTATGTCAAGGTTGTAAGCCGAAAGAGAAATAAATGAAAAGGAAAACAGAATTAAAAATGATTTTATGAGTTCACCAAACTCTTGATAGAATCCAGTACTTCTCAAACTGGTCTGCACATTGGAATCATGGGAGGGGTTTCCAGAATATCCTGACAACTGGTTATCATATCACCCCAGAGACTGTGATATTTGTTGGTCTGGGGTGGAATTTGGAATGGTTAAAAGGTCCCCCCAAATGATTCTAATGTGCTGAAAAGGTAGGGAACCACGGACATAATTCATCCTGACCCTGATAGATCCAGGACCTCTACCCAATCATTTAAAAATGTAGGTTCAGTATTTTTATAAAGCTCTGCAGTGTACAGTTGAGAACCAATGATTTGGAAGATGCTCTTTGCCTCCTAGACCTTTTTGATGACTGCAGCTCAGTCTGACCAGAGAGGATCCACTTGGTTCAAAGAGCGAATGAAGTTCTCAGTGATCATGCTTTGGAAATGTGGAGAATTCTGAGATTTTCCAAAACCTCAAGAATGCGTCTGGTTCAATGAAGGTGAGTGAAAACCAAATAGTTCTTGGCCAGGACAAAGAAAGTTGGGGTGTTTCAGCTTAGGTTGTCGAGGATTTATTCTTCCCTGAGCAGGTTGCAGAGAACTATATATAGGAGGGTCTCTGTGGGTCACTTTGATGGGTCAACTTGACCAGGCTACGGTCCCCAGCCATGCAAACACTAGTCCATGGTGTTTTGTGAAAGTCTTGTGTAAATTGGGTTAACATCTGCAATCAATCGACTTCAACTAAAGGAGGTGACCCCCGTGCAGGTGGGTGGCCTCATCCAGTCCGTTGGAGGTCTCCAGGACAAAAGCTGAGGTTTCCAGACACAGAAGGGATTCTGCTTCAAGACTGCAACACCAGATCCCACCTGCATCTCCAGCCTGCTGTCCTGCCCTGAGGATTCTGGACTTGCCAACCACACAGTCACACTAGCCAGTTCCTTAAAATAAATCTCTTTACAGAGTAGGAGACAGAGATGGTAGATCCTAAATAAATAGCTGATAGATTGATAGATGGTAGATGGATAGATAGATAGATGATAGATAGATGATAGATAGATGATAGATGGATATATAGATAGATAGATGATAGATGAATAGATAAATGAGAGATAGATAGATGATAGATAAATGATAGACAATAGATAGGTAGATAGATAGATGATAGATAGATGGATAGATAGATGAGAGATAGAAGATAGATAGATAGATACATGATAGATAGATGATAGATAGATAGATAGATAGATAGATGATAGATAGATCTTGTTGGTTCTATTTCTCTGGAGAACTCTGGCTGATATAGGGTCTGAAGTCTGTCCCTACTCCCAGGAGTCAGCTTCAGGGTCAAAGGGCAGAAGGACATTATACAGACTTTCAAACTTTTAGTCTACTTTCTACCCAAATCCCCAGGGAGATAGAAGATTGGGAGAAAAAAAACCCTCCAAACCCCTCTGAAAAACAAACAAAAAAAACCCAAACCAAAAAAGCCCCAAACCCCCTAAAAACAAGCAACAAAAGAAAACAAAAAAGCCAAAAAAACAAAGAAACAAAAGAAAACAAACCAAAAACGCCTCAAAACACAAAACTAAAACCAAACCCAAAACCAACCAAACAAAAACCCCAGAACTTTATAACGAAAGATCTGCATGACTTTTAATGCAAAAGAGGATGATTTTGGAGCCCCTGAGGTGGAAGGGGAGGAATATTTTGTCGACGTATTTCCCTCTTTAAAATCATTCCGAGGTCTCAGATCTTTTTCTTGGGGCCACAGAGAGCAAAAGAAATTCCTTTTCCACGCGGCGGGCAGAGATTTGAAAACAATCTTCGGAGACCCCTATCTCTTCTTCTTCAGATTAAACATATTTGGTTACTTAAACTTTTGCACAACCAGAGTCATGATAATGCCTGTTAGGTCCCTTAATATCCCTCGGGGTAGATTATTATGTATGTTATACTAAGGGTTGAAAAGCTATGCCCCCTGGGGCAAATGCTGCCTACCACCTGATTGCATAACCCCTGCAGGTGGAGAATGGTTTTGTACGTTTTATTTAATGGTTGGGGAAAAAATAAGAAGTAGTATGTTTCATAACATATGAAACTATATGAGATTTAAATTTCTGTGTTCATAAATAAAGTTTTATCAGAACACAGCCATGCTCATTTATGTATGTAAGGTCTGTAGATGCTTTCAAGCTACAACAGTAGAGCTGTGTAGCTGTATCACAGGCTACATGGCCCACAAAGATGAAAGTATTTAATATCTTGCCCTTTAGAGAAAGAGTTTGCCAACGCCTGCCTTATATGGTTATCCACATCACAGGAGACAATCAAATGCACCGGGTTCTACCAGTGTCGCCTCATTATCTATAGCTCTTACTGACTCCAATCTGATGGGGGACTTAGAGCGTTCTCTTCCCACTGTACTGGAGAATCCACACATGATCAGTCAAAAAGAGCATGTTCCTGCCCACTGTGTGGTTAGACGGAAGGACGGACAAACCTGATCGGAGAGGGTATCTGCCTGTTAGGAAAGCGGCTCTGCTTGGCGTGCACACAGAAGCCGCGGCGATGTGCTGGGTGAGCATCACGCCATCCGCGGCAAGGCGGTCAACGTTCGGAGTCCTACAGACGGAGACGTTAACTGCTTTATTCCTTAGCACACAAACACAGAGGCTTTTCCCATAAGCATAGTGACATCCTACTTAATAGAAAACCTGGCAGTCACCAATTAACACATGCATGCGTTCTTAGGAATGAACAAAAGACAACGGCTTTGCAGAGCTGGGGATGGACCTAGAGACTGTAATACAGAGTGAAGTAAGTCAGAAAGAGAAAAACGAATACCGTGTAATATCTTTTCTATGTGGCATCTAGAAAAATGGTACAGATGAACTTCTTTGCAAAGCAGAAATAGAGACACAGACGTTGAGAACGAACATATGCATACTGGGCGGGTGGGATGAATTAGGAGAATGGGACGGACATAGACACACTACTATATATAAAATAGGTAACTAAGGAGAACCTACTGTAGAGCACAGGGAACTCTACTCAATGCTCTGTGGTGACCTAAATGGGAAGGGAATCCGAAAAAGGGTGGCTGTGTGTATACGTATAACTGACTCACTTGGTTATACTGCAGAAACTAACACAGCATTGTAAAGCAACTATAGTCCAATAACAATTAGTAATTTTAAAAAAGGCAGTGGAAAAACTTCAGATGTCTTCTGAAACATCAAAGAAGTATCCCCTGCATTATTATCTACCAAGTTTCCACAACATACTACTGGTGCTGAGGCAGATACGACAAGAGATCCAGGATTGAGGGTCCAGAGTGACTTCTCACTTAGGACACACAGTCTTCTTTTTTTTAACTTTTTATTTTGTATTAGCGTGGAGTTGGCGGCCCATGTTGCGTTAGTTTCAGGGGCGCGGCACAGTGACTCAGCTATCCACAGACGTGTATCTATGCTGTTTCCGATTCTTTTCCCATTTAGGTCGTTACAGAGGATTGAGCAGAGTCCCCTGTGCTCTACGGAGGTCCTTGTTGGTTACGCATTTGAAGCACAGCTGTGCGGGCACGCTAACCCTAACTGGAAGATTTGACTCCACGCCACCAGCACACTGTCGGTGGTACGTGAGGGTGGGATTCAGATGCAGCTTCAGGGTAGTGCCTGTGCTACCAGAGACTGTGCTGATGGCGATCATACTTAACAGTGAAGCGATTATTCACACACAGGATGCATGTGAGCTGGCGTTCGTGCAGGTGTGGGAAGAAGGCGGGATTAAGGGCGTTCAGAGAAATGATGTGTGTACAATTCTGTTATAGTTTGAATTGCACAGACCGAGGGTCAGATGCGATATCAGTGGCCTCTGCACCGGGGTGTCAGATGAGCAATTCTCTGGTCCTTGCCTTATGGTGTCGTTGCCATAGCAGCCGACATCTCCAATGCCGAGATCGTCTGCCATCAGAAGAAGGATATTTGGACGGGAACCAGATAGACTGCGGCAAGCTGAGGGCTTCAAATCCAGAAGCACACTGACTGTCAGAGCCAGCCAGCTCCTGAAAAACAAGCTACCCAACAAGGCTTCATGCTGCTTTCCACCTTATTTACACTACTTCTGTAAGTGGGAAGTTGGCGTCACTATTTTAGGGGACTTTGATATTATCATCCCATTTCAGAAGAGTTTGAATACACCTCTTAGGCATTTGAATTTTTTCTCTCTCTTTCTTGCTTTTTTTTTTTTAAGTTAAAAACAACTCATCCTTTCATGGATGCCACCCTGGGCACACAAATAAACAGCAGGACAATGGTGTTCCAATCCCCAGCAGCGTCATGAAATAAAGATGGAAATCTGAATCTGATGGCATTTGTGTCGCGGGCTTCCCGGAAAACCAGACACCGGCCCCACGGCAAGCCTTGATGCACAGCTGCATCGGAAAGAGTGAGGTGGAATTCTTTCTGTAGCTGCCGGGGAGTACCTCCCAGGAAAGGGTGCATGGAACATGTATATTAATCGTGAATCCTCAGGAGGGGAGTGATCAATTACTAATTTAGAAAGATCAGTTTACTATCAATGCATTCTGAGAAAGCGACATGAAGTAACACAGAGGCAGACCTAGAAGATGAACGAGCGCCCATAATCCTATCTCACCAAGAGTGTTCCAGATGTAACATGTCCTCTCTGTCCTTGTATTTCCTGTAAGAGATAAAGAGGTTGATATTAACACAGGCAGCAGGAAATGAACTAATGCAGGAAGTCAAACAGTAAGTCTGTAACGAGAAGGGAACCGGTGGATTCTCTCTGATGCTATCAATAACATCTTAACTGCTAAAAACTCATCAAGGAATGAATGTTCTTCCCTACTCAAAAAGCTTTACGAATGCTGAACACTGTCTTTAGAACGTAGAACGTGGCCTTTGTTAGCTCTAGCTTAGGTCAGAGTATGACTGGTTTTGAGGCACTCTGTCAGAACAGAAACGTATCTCCCTGTAGGTGAAAGTTCCCGAGGCGTTCTAGATCCAGGAGTGGCTGCCAGGAACCATGTTTGGTCCAGATGGATCTTAAATCCCATACATGGAGCAAGTAAGCAAAGCCACGTTTTCGCTGAAGGTTCTGGAATTCTGGGGCCTCACCGAGGTCGTGGTTCACGGCTCTCGCTTGCACAAGCTCTGGACAAAGTGGGTGTTCCGCTCCAGGGGAACGTGTTTCAGCTTGAGGAAGCTGTGAACGCCCTTGAGATAGGCCCTTGGGTGAAACGGAGCCAATGTGCAAATAACGTATCTGGGAGCAGAATATAGGAGGTAGGCTGTGGGCAGAGCTGGAGTGGCTCCGTCCTGGTTGGAATTCTGCTCCAGCCTGACGAGCTGGAAAAACCAGCTGGTTTGGGGTGTCTGCCTTTGCGTTTGAGTCCTGATGTGACTTAAAAAAAAAAAAAAAAGAATGTGGGGAATTCCCTGGTGGTCCAGTGGTTTGGACTTCACACTTTCACTGCCGGGGCCGGGGTTCAATCCCTGGTCGGGGAACTAAGGTCCTGCAAGCCTCAAGGCGTGGCCAAAATAAAAAAGAATGTAGAACATGTGTTTATCAAGAGCCGATGGTAAATATTTTGGGCTTTTCTGCCCAGATGGTCTTGTCGCTACTACTTCTCTCTGCCGTCATAGCATGGAAATGGCCACGGACAACCCAGATGACTGGCCCTTGTTGTCCTCCAATTAAACTTGATTTCCAAAAACAGGCAGAGTTTGCCAAACAGACCAGAGATTCCTGATTCCCGATATAGAAGGCAGGAGTACAAAGGAAAATGCAAAATTAAGTGATAAAATATTGATATGAAATGATCTCCAATTCATATTTAAAAAAATTTTTGATTGTGGTAAACACACATAACAAAATTTCCCATCTTAACCATTTTTTTTTTTTTTTTTTTTTTTTTGTGGTACGCGGGCCTCTCACTGTTGTGGCCTCTCCCGTTGCGGAGCACAGGCTCCGGAGGCGCAGGCTCAGCGGCCATGGCTCACGGGCCCAGCCGCTCTGCGGCATGTGGGATCTTCCCGGACCGGGGCACGAACCCGTGTCCCCTGCATCGGCAGGCGGACTCTCAACCACTGCGCCACCAGGGAAGCCCTATCCAATATATTTTAAATGAAAAAAAAAAAAAAAAGAGTCAAGAGAGTATGCTGCTGTCCCTAGAAAACAATCATAGGAAAGGGGAAGAACACATATATTTACTTGTCTACAAAGCCATCTGGTGACAACAGCGGCTTTCTGCAGATAACTGGCAATCCTGTCCCTTGATGCATGAGAATCAGACCTTGCGCTAATTTTCTAGCTCTGTTTCCCTGGAAACCCAATAAAGGTAGAATGTCAATGGGTGACTGGGCAACATTATGTGTAGTAAAAATGCTGGTCCCTGGCAGCCTGTTTGTGCCCATGAGGAACCATGAAGACATGAGGGAAGCCAACTTGGGGCTTCTGGGGGTCAGTGGCCCTTGACCTGGCATGGCTTTTGCAGTGGCCCAGAAGCTCTGCTCATGAGTTGTTTGAAGAGAAGTTGGCTCGCGTCGTGGGCGAGCTTCCGAGCTGGGGACACCCAGCCTTTCAGAGTTACACCCTCTCCATCTAAGCTGTCCCCTGGGAAGGTGCAGACTAGCTGCTGGCTGGCTGTGTGTGCAGAGGTGTGGATCACTATATGCAGGGCCTTCTCCAAGGAGAAATGCTCCAGTGTGCTTCTCCCCTTCTCCTTCTGAGCTAGCCTGACGTTTCCTGGTGCTTCATGTTCTCTGGACATTAGCCCTTGCCTGCAAGACAGAGGTGGCTCCTTCCAAGCTCCCTTGCAATTCAGGTGCTTTCTCACACCTCCCCAAGCTGCGCCCTCCTCAGCACAAGGACAGGGCAGTGCACCTGTGGTCAGCCGGATGACCATTGCATGCAACTGGGACAGGGCTTGGGCAGCGAGAAACCCCGCAGACAGGTTTCTTTGGATGGCTCTCTGTGGTCACTGCCTCTGTAGCGGGGAAGCTTTCAGTTGGGATCAAGGCTGAGGGTTCCCATCACTCCTGGTGAGACGTACCGTGACTGTGCAAAGGCCCAGGCTGTTTATTTACCTTATTCCTTTTGAAGGAGGATCTTAGTGAGGTGTGAGCTGCCTGGCTTGGTGCCTCTTTTTTGCTTCTGGTAGCTGGTGTACAGGTGGCTGACCTGTTGCATGGTGATTGTGTCTGTTTGCTTTCTGTACCATCCAAAGCACACAGTTAGCTTTAGGGTTCTTTCTTGCTGTTATACATCCCATGGGTGGACAAGGTACAATGCCATGTACCGCCCCGCCCCCCGCCCATTAGAGTATCATAAAGAGTAGTTTCACTGCCCTAAATACCTTCTGTGCTTTGCCTCTTCATCCCTCTTCCCACCTTAACCCCTGGCAACCGCTGATCCTTTTACTGCCTCCGTAATTTTACCTTTTCCAGAACGTCATGGCGTTGGACTCGTACAATATGTATGCTGTGGATGAAACTACTCCACTCTCTGACGGAAGGACAGAACACCAGGGACTTTGCCCACTAGACCTGTTTCAACATGTAGACAGTTTGGATGGCGCATCTCAAGTTGAGCAGAGGGGGGAGGCTGGAAATGCTTCCGCTTCATACCATTGGCATTCGCCGTACCCTTTCGTTTGTTCCATTTTGCAAGTTTTGGCTACAAATCTTTACCTCTCAGGAGGTCTATATGAACATTTTAATTTATATGTATTTATATATGAAATAAATACATTTATGTATATGTATGTATAGATACATGTATATACAAAATATATAATACACAATAATGATATATAAAAAAATATAATATAGTATAAAGTAGATATGACTGTTTTCTTTACATCTATTTTAATCTTTTTTTTTCCCCCCCCAGAAAAAGCATATTATGGGCTTCTTCTGACTTTTCTAGGGAATGTGACTGGTTATACTTGTTCTACTGGTGGGTTAGAGTTGAGTGTACATACGCCGCTTGAGCATATGGTGGAAATGTCATACGAGGTTTAGTTTTATCAAATCTTTGGTTTACCTCTTCAGTGATGGGCTCTCTATATTTAGCTACACAGAAGGAGCGTATTCTTCTGTTCCAATGAACACAGCATCTTATCCCTTAGAACACTGCATGCTTTTCTCCATGTTGGCTACCAGAGAAAACTTTCCATAAGAAAGAGACAAAGAAAGAGCAGAGGGTAGGGTGGTGGTTGCGGGGTGGGGGGGGGGGTGGGGGGGGGAGAAATGCGGGGATGTTGAAGGACGCAAACTTGCAACACGTAGGTGAATACTTTCTGGAGAGCTAACCCACCCACAGTGATTTCACTCAACACTGCTGAAATGTTAAGTGTCAAAGTTGCTAAGAGACTAGATCTCAATTGTTTTCAACACAAAAAAGCAATGGCAACTACGGGAGGCGATAGCAGTGTTGGCTAACGCTATTGTCGCAATCACATTGCAACACAGAAATGTTATCAAACTGACCCTTTGTATACAGCAAACTCTCACAATGTTATCTGCTAATTATATCTCAATAAGCACAAGGAGATCAACCGCATGCTTTGTGACGACCTAGAGGGTGGGGTAGGGAAGGTGGGAGGGAGATGCAAGAGGGAGGGGATATGGGGATATATGCATATGTGTAGCTGATGCACTTTGTTATACAGCAGAAACTAACACAACAATGTAAAGCAATTATACGCCGATAAAGATTTGAGAAAAAAAAAAAAGAATACTTACCGAAAAAAAAAAAAAAGTCAAATACTTTGACCATTTAAAAGCAAAAAAGATACAGAAAAAGAAAGAAAGCCCTGCAATGAAGTATTACCCATAATGTAGCCTTTGATGCTCTTCCAGGGGAGAAAGAATTACAACCCCTGGTTCCCCGCTGTCCTCCAGACCCCAGGCAGCAAGTCTCATTTCTCCACTACACTTGAGCCCTGTTCCCAAACCCGGTTCAGTTTCTAATCTTAGCATCTCTTCAACGTCCAATCCACATGCTCCAAAATCTCTTCGCATCTCGCGGAGTTACATTCGCTCTTTCTGAACTAAATTCTGCATTCCTTGTAGAAATCACCCAAGGCAAAAATCTGACATGCATATCTTTGCTTTCCATTTTTAAGAAAGTTGCCTCTAAAATACGGCCAGATGCTGCAGTGTGCCCTGCAGCCACGCGTACTTAGGGAGGCTGCCAAGGGTCGCTGGCTGGGCTGGAGCGGCCTCGCTAGCATCTCAAGAAAAGCTGGTTACCTGAAGGGCTGTCTCTGGGCCAGGCCAGCTGTAGGTAAGCGAACGGCTGCTTCTCCGGGGGGACCAGCCCTCTGGGTCCTCTTGCCAGGAGACGCGATCTCAGCTCTGAGTCAAGGACCTCTCTCGGGTGCACGCATGTGCCGGCTGATTCACTCTTCAGAGCAACAAGGATCGTACGGAAACCAAGTTAGGTTGTCCAGAGAAGGGGCCGGGAAGTCCCTGGCGTCTGTTGTCTGCGCTTTTCGGGTTTCTACAGAAGCCCTTCTGTTCTCATTTACAAGCTGTAACACTTGCAGAGGGATCTCTGACAACTCTTGCTGGAAACAGGGAGTCTTTCATTCACAAGTAGGTTGAACCCCGCCTGGCCTTTGGTCAATTCAGACGGGGCATTTGCTGGCTGTGTCTCAAAGCAGGAAAGCAGTTGCCTTGAACATCCCTCTGGAACAGTCCTGAAATGTCCTCTTTCTGCCCCCTGGGGCATCCGCCTTCAAAATAAACAGAAGACAGAAAATAGCTCTGACTAAGCTGCAACTACCTCTACATACAAATGATGTTTAATTACCTGATAACGTGACTCTCGGTGGAAACTCGTTTTTGGCTGCACGCCAATTTCTTTTTCTTTTCTATTCGCTAATGTAATACATCTGTGTCTCTATTTCTGCTTTGCAAATAAGTTCATCTGTATCACTTTCCGAGATTCCACATCTATGTGTTAATATACGGTATTTGTTTTTCTCTGTCTGACTTCTTTCACTCTGTAGGACAGTCTCTAGGTCCACCCGCGTCTCTGCAAATGGTGCAGTTTCGTTCCTTTTTATGGCTGAGTAAGGTTGCATTTATAGATGTACCCGATGTATCTACAAGCAAATCAGTTACTCCCCAAAAGACCCCTCCGGGGAATAAGGGGGTATTTGGAGGCAGGAGAAGACCTGACTCTAGCTCGCCTTGTCAATGTGACTATATCGCACCCCAAAGCTGGTGAAAACTGGGAAGAACAGGGATTGAAATTACTTATACCTGGTTGGTGGACTTTGGATGCAGCTTTCTGGGACAAAAAAAGACAACTTGGAAAACCTGCAGTCATGAGAACATACTGTGAGTCACTCATGCACGTCCGATGCTAGGTCACCAGCTCTTTCCTGAACTTTCCAGAAGGTGCGGGCAGAAAGTTTCTGCACAAGTAGGTTGTGGCTGCCACCTGGCTGCACAGTAAAATGCATCTCGAATTCAGAAATACTATCATGAGGGTGTTGCCAATAAAATCTCCTGTGCTGTGGTTTGCCTTTTCACTCTCTTGGCCGTATGCTTTGACACACACCGGTTTTTAATTCTGATGCAGTAAAATGTATCTATTTTTCCTTCTTTGATTGCTTGTACTTTTGGTGTCATAGCTAAGAAATCATTGCCAAATCCGAAGTCATGAAGATTTAACCCTGTATTTTCTTGTAAGAGCTTTGTATTTTGAAGCCCCCTTTTTAGGTCTTTGATCCATTTGGAGTTAATTTAGGGGTCTATCCACACAGTGGTATATTACAGTCGTCAAAAGGATTGAAGCACTGACACAGGCTTCAACGTGGATGAACCTCAAAAACGTGATGCTCAGTGAGAGAAGCCAGACACAGAAGGACACACAGTGTACGATTTCAGTTATATAAATTGTCCGGAATAGGTAAATCCATAGAGATTTGGGGCTGGACAAGTTGAGTGGTCACCAGGGACTGGAGAGGGGGGATGATGAAGTGGGACTCTTACTGGGTAAGGGGTCTCCTTCTGGGATGATAAACATGCTTTGGAACTGGATAGAGGTGGTGCTTATATAACATTGTGAGTGTGCTAAACCCTCTGAATGGTAGAGTTCACAATGGTAAGTTTTGTGTTATGCGTATTTTAGGACAATAAAAGAAATGAAAAAAGAACCTGGGGATAAAAATGTCTGCTGTAGAACAGATAAAAATAGAGTTTGTAACTTGCCCCAAATTCCATTTCTAGTAACTTGTTTGATCCACGGCAGTGGTTGACCTGAACTTGTCCACTTAATTATCCTGCCACTTCCCCTGAGAGAAAAGATGTTGAATTTGACCCCTTCCTTTAATAAGGACACGCTGGGTCCTGGGACCCTTTGTTGGGACCTGGGACCCTTTGAGGCAGTGCTGCAGTGCTTGCCCCTGGACACGCCTCTCCTTAAGCAACGAAATACAAAGAAACTCTATGGGACTAAAAATAACTGCGTGCATGCGCAGTTGGGACAAATTCTGCACCCAAAAGATACAAAGAGACCAAAAAAACACAACTGCCACCATTGAAGAGCGGGGAGCAAACACAGGTGTCGGGAGCAAAAGCAGGGTACTACGCATGCCCCCTGCACACAGCACCACCTAAGGGGTGGGCAGACCACCTAAGCCTCCCCTCCAGCCCGACCCCTGGACACACCCCTACCCTCACCTCATATAAGGAACAAGTTTGCCCCCCCTTGTTCCCAGCAAGCAAGGGAACCTGTTACTTTTGTGAACTTCAGAATTAGTCTTTTATTATTTTTTTAAGAGGGTATCTATTGTAATTCTCGAAGGGAGATATGCAGCTCATATCATTGCAATGAATAAATTAACTCTAAATATTAAAAATCTTTGGTTGACACAGAGCCTAACAATTTGCCAGAGACAAGGGTTTTCTTAGGTTACATTTACCTCGTAATGGCTCTCATTTAAGTTTTTATTAGTAGAATTTTTCTTAGTGAAGAACAAATGTAGAGGGATTGGGTCTGTCTCAGCCGATGCAAAAACTGGATTTATCTTAATTGTTAGGGAAAAAAAGAATGTTTTTAGTAACAGATGTATTTAAAATTTTCCATTTTGTTGAGTATTGTCTTTAATACTTTATAATACTAATGATTCAAGGGTCCATCACATATCAGGTGGTTTGGAGGACCTTTGGAATTTATGTGAATCTCTTTAGAAATCTCTTGTATGATTGGGGAACCGTATGGTAAAGACATCATCCAATTTGTTAAATTCCTTCCGGTGGGGAATTAGTAAAATAAAGCAACGAGGAAACTGCCCCCTCACTTTTCATTATTAATGTATTTAAATTAGAAAAAAAGAAGAGAATCACAGAGCTTCTATCCTGAATCAATAACCCTTTGAATGCGAAAGTCAGAATCTTGCATCATTCATATTACCCAAAAAGATAATAGTAAATGGGGACACTTATGGCTGTCACTATTGGGGATGGAAGGGGGCTGCTGGCACGTGGTGGGTGGAGACCAGGGAAGCTGCTCTGCACCCCACAGTGCCCAGCACGCCCCGCATCAGAGACTCATCCAGCCCCACATGCCAGTAGTGTTGAGATGGAGAAACAATGGTCTAGGACATTACCTGACTCTCCAGGTGTGCCTGTTCCCTTCATGTCGCATCCACACATGAACTTTTAGCTCTTTATACATCACCGGGGAGTTTGGTTTGTCCAAATTGACTCTCGCCCACCTCCAAGCTTTGGTTCTGAGCACAGAGCAGAAACAGAAGATGCAGAGGCTAACATGGAGAGTAGCGTCAATTGTTCTCCTCTTTAGTAGAAACTGCCGAGTTTGGCTGAATCGTGCCCGTAATCACGTAATTCTGGCTTAGCCTCACCGACTGTTCCCATCAGGATATCGTGGGGATCCCACTGGGCATCAAGCCATTTTTAGGGGTCCACTTTGCAGGTCGACTGTGGGTTTGGTAGATAATCACACATTTTCCAGGTGTGTTAGGGAAGGAGGGAAGGTGCTTCTCTTTCATTGGAAGAATACAGGCACTTCTGAGATGGGTGTCAGCTGGAATATTTTAGTTCCTGAGTATTAATAGAGGGAATTTCTAAAAATTAAAGTATATTTGATTTACAGTATCGTGTTAGTTTCAGGTGTACAGCACAGCGATTCAGATGTATACATACTCTTTATATATATATTCTTTTCCAGATTCTTTTCCTTTATAGGTCAATACAAATTATTGAGTTCCCTGTGCGATACAGTAGGACCTTGTTGCTTATCTATTTTATACATAGTAATGTGTACATGTTAATCCCTAACTCCTAATTTAGGGATAAATTAGGAGGCAACATTTTAATTCGTGGAGGGGCTGTGTTTAAATTTATTAGTTTGACCCTGAGTTGCACCCTGCTCCTGTAGCCCATTTCATCAGTGGAAAATAGGATCAAGGATGTGATTACTGTCCCGCCTCATGGAGAAGTGGAAAAGCTTAGGGAGAGACCATGCCGGTGGCATTGCTATATCCTTGGATGAAACGTCCCGTAAAAGGAATTACTCTTTTCAGTTCAGCTGCGATTGGGAAATGCTTATAGAATTACACAGCTTTACCGTCAAAGAGACCCAGGAGATCAGGAGTACACCCTTCTGATTTTGAAGGAAGTTACATGGAATTCTCTAAGAATGAATGCATTCCAATTTATGTAGCCTTTCGTCTTCACAATGCACATTTCAGGTGGTTTCAGTTTGACTCAATGCAAAAACAGTGTTGCAATTAACTTGCTTTTGAACTGTCTGTTTCTCCAAGGTGAAAGGTACAAATGCTCAGTTTCAGCTCACCATCGTTAAAAATTTTTTTAAAATATTTAGTGGCAACTTACGCTCATAAAATCTTTCATCAGTGCCGGGGGGAAGGTAACGTTCTTTGAATCCTTGTGAAAACCGCGTACTTATCAAACTCGAAAAAACATTGGTGATTTGATAGTGAGGCATACTACCTTATGATTCTTAAAATTGACTTGTTTTCTCGTTGCTGAGGAAGCTAAGCATATATTTATGTACTTATCGATCTTCTGTGTGCCTTCTACGAATTGCCTGTTGACACCCTATGTCTTACTTTTCTGTTGTACTTTGTTCCTTTTCTAATTTTTTTCATAGATGTCATTGTAGATATTGTCTCCTTCTTTGAACATGCCATTTTTGCTTTGCTGTGTTTATCTCTTGTTACATAGACTTTTTTCTTAATTACTTGTATTTTTTTCCTGGGGCGCCTGTAACAAATAACCCCAAATTTGGGGGCTGGCAGCAATAGGAATCCATCCTCCCCCATCCCGGAGACCAGACGTCTGAGGTCAAGGTGTCCCAGGGCCGTGCTCCCTCCAGAGGATCCAGGGGAGGGTCCTTCCTGCCTCTTCCAGCTTCCGGGGGCTCCAGGCATCCCTGGGCTTGTGGCCGCCTCCCTCCTGTCTCTGCCTCCATCTTCACGTGGCTTCTCCTCTGTGTCTGGGTCTCTCCTCTTCTGTGTCTTAGAAGGACCCTGTCATTGGATTTAGGGCCACCTTCATCCAGGAGGACGTCATCTCACATCCGTCACCTCATCACGTCTGCAGAGACCCTATTTCCAAATAAGGTCCCATTCACAGGAACCTCCATATAAGTACCCAATCGTCTCTACCTCACTGAGATATCCACGACTGATCCATTTTGCAATTTCTGAGTCATTGGGAGTTAACCACTAAAGACGAAAACATTAAAATCTGGAATATTTTTAAAACGTTTTTTCCAGCTTCATTGAGACAGAATGGACGTATAACACTGTGTAAGTTGAAGCTGTACGGGGTGATAATTTGTTATCTGTAAACATGGCAACGTGGTGACCATATCGAGGTTTGTTAACACATCCAACACCTCACATAGTTACAAGCTTTTGCCCCTTGTTTGGAAGGTCCACTCCACCATCCAAAATACCGGGGGTTTGTGACTCTCACTCTCTCTCTGATGGAATATAGGACAAGCACATTTGCACAAGTATTTTGTACACCAGCATTTCACCCATTCGCGGATGTAATTCTTGTGTTGGCTAATGTGTTTCCTCGTCTTTCTTAGGTGCAAACCATTAATAACACAGTCTCATCTAATAGTTTTTTGGGGGGTGCTTCTAATGAAGTAGGTGACTTTGGCCACCTCTTTAAAGATAGCTAAAAAATAACGCTAGTTTGTAAAATTGTATTTGTGTATGATGTGTCAGCCTCATGCATTACTTACCTATCTTTAATAAAATTCTATGTTAAAATTTGAAAAAAAAATAGGAGGCTACGGGGGATGGGGTGGGAGTACAGGCAGAAGTGAAGCAGCTTCTTGGCAGAAAGGGTCTTCTTGATATTTCTTAAAATCTGGAATTGTTAAGTACAAAATTTTGAGGCAATAGGAGCTCCCTTATATCATGAAGATAACTTTTATTTCTTTCTATTTCACAAATAACTTTTATTCCTTGCCAGTTAGAAAGAACTTTCCACTGGCGGCTAAGACCGCCAGCTGTGACTCTTACCCATGTGGACTGGAGAGGCACTTATCAAATTTGGGTGGAAACAGCAATGATTGGTGAATTTTAAAAAAAAGCGGTTCTTGCCTCTGTCACCGAGCTCTTGGGAAACTCTTGATTCCTTGGGTGTGCATTTACTGAAATGCCGTGTAATATATTAAGCGGTGGGGTTGGGAAGATGAAAAAATATGGCTTTTCAATTTGCAGCAACATGGATGGACCTAGAGATGATCATACTGAACGAAGTAAGTCAGACAGAGAAAGACAAATACCATATGATGTCACTTATATATGGAATCTAAAATATGACACAAATAAACTTACCTACAAAACAGAAACAGAGTCACAGACACAGAGAACAGACTTGTGGTTGCCTAGGGGGAGGGGAGTGGGGGAGGGATGGAGTGGGAGTGTGGGGTTAGCCGATGCAAACTAGTATATATAGAATGGGGACCAAATCTAAAGCACAAGCCTTGACCGGGGGTCGTGGGGCAGAGAGAATGGACCACCGGTCAAAGGCTGGGATGTGGGCTTCACCAATCACTCCCGGGTTGTCAGCCTCTAGAGATGTTACATTGTAGCACCTCACTGGGGGTCAAAGACTAGAAGATGGCCCTGGGAATTGCACACACACACACACACACACACACACACGATTGAGTCAGAGACCTCATACGGCATCCCTGGTCTTCAATTTACCAGCCTTGTGATAGTCTTTTAAACTGTGTGATTCCCCAAGTCCCTGTCCCGTAAAACAGGACCACTAACATTAACCCTCGGAGGCAAGTCAGGTAAAGTATTTTGAGGACCCACAGGGATCCTGTGTTGTAGAAATGCCTTGGGGATGAGGAAGCCCGGTGAACCGTTTGTTTGGGAGGCTTCACGGAATGTTCGTGACGAGGAAATCCAGACCCAACATTGTCCTCTTGATGGCGGACGACCTCGGGGTGGGAGACTTATGCTGCTACGGTAATAACTCAGGGATGTAAAGAAACCTCCAAGAAAGAAAAAAGGAAGGAGGAAAGAAAGGAAGAAGGAAAGAAAGAAAGAAAGAAAAAAGAAAGAGAGGAGGAAAGAAAGAAACTGCCCCGCGTGTAGCTTGTAGCTGTGGTGCTGTGCCAGCCACATCTCTGCCTTTGAGGAGCGTGGCTTGTGGGGAGCAGTTTCCCCCGAGAACAGCAGAGGGGGCCCTAGGAAAGCTGCAAAACATCGAGAGAGCATTTGGGATCCCGGTCACCTGAGTCTATACTTGTTGCTGTTTTTATTTCTGTGCTAAAATACACATGACACAAAATTCATCTTTTTAACCAATTTAAAGCTAGCAATGCAGAGGCTTAGAATAAATTCACAATGTTTTACAACCAACACCTCTGTCTAGTTCCAAAACATTTTCATCATCTCCAAAAGGCAACCCTGGACCCATTAAGAGTCACTCCCTCTTTTTTCCTCCTCCCAGCCGCTCATCTCCTTTCTGTTTCTATGAATTTGCCCATTCTGGAAATTTTATATAAATGGGATCATACAATGTATTAGATTGCTAAGGCTACCATAACCAAGTACCACCGACGGGGGGAGAAGGGGTTAAATAACAAAACTTAAGTTTTTCGCAGTTTTGGAGACTAGAGATCCAAGGTCAAGGTATTGGCAAAATTGGTTCCTTCTTTTATTTTGTACTGAATCTTGTTTTTCCCCTTCCCCGCCTCCCCAGTTTTATTGAGATATAATCAACATATAACACTGTATAAGTTTCGGGGGTATGGAGTAATAACTTGACTTTAATATATTGTGAAATGTTGCCGCAATAAGGTTATTTAACATCTGTCATCTTATATAGATTCAAAAATAAAGAGAAAAAAAGAAAAAGAAAATTTTCCTTATGATGAGAACCCTCACGATCTATTTTCTTAACAACTCTCATATATAACCTATAGCGCTGTTAACTGTAGTCACCACGCTTCACGTTACAGCCCCAGGACTTACTTGTCTTATAACTGAAAGTTTGTACCTTTTGACCAACTTCATCCCCGGCCACATCCCTCCACCCGCTGCCTCTGGTGACCACACATCCTTTCCTATGAGTTTGTTTTTTGGTTTTTTTTTTTTTGTCTTAGATTTCTCATATAATTATCAAATGGAATTTGTTTTACTCCATCTGGATTATTTCATTTAGCATAATGCGGTCACAGTGCACCTGTGTTGTTGCAAAAGGCGGGACTTCCTTCTTTTTTTAAAAAAATTTATTTAATCAATTAATTTATTTTTGGCTGCCTGGGGTCTTCGTTGCTGCTCACGGGCTTTCTCTAGTTGCAGTGAGCGGGGGCTACTCTTGGTTGCAGCGCATGGGCTTCTCATTGCGGTGGCTTCTCTTGTTGCGGAGCACGGGCTCTAGGCGTACGGGCTTCAGTAGCTGTGGCACGTGGGCTCAGTAGTTGTGGCACGTGGGCTTCAGTAGCTGTGGCACATGGGCTCAGTAGTTGTGGCACGTGCGCTTCAGTAGCTGTGGCACACGGGCTCAGTAGTTGTGGCATGTGGGCTTCAGCAGCTGTGGCACGTGGGCTCAGTAGTTGTGGCTCGTGTGCCCTAGAGTGCAGGCTCAGTAGTTGTGGCACACGGGCTTAGTTGCTCCGCGGCATGTGGGATCTTCCTGGACCAGGGCTCAAACCCGTGTCCATTGCATTGGCAGGTGGATTCTTAACCACTGCGCTACCAGGGAAGCCCCGTTTTGAAGTATTTTGAGTTTTTCACTCATTATCTGCTTTTCTTGGATACATTTCATGTACAGGTTTATTCTTTGTAGTTGTAACCTAAGTAGGACTCAGACATTACCAGATGCTTGTGGTCTAGTGGCTGAGATGCAAACCATAGTTCAGGGAGCAATGGAAACCCACAGGGTCCTCTAAATCTTGCCAGGAACGTCCTCCTAGAAGAGCTTCCTGGAAACGTAGGGCGTCAGGAGGAAGGGTGTGTTCATCTCAGGAAATGGCGTGGCAAGATAACGCGGGCGTGCGTGGGTGTGTGCAGAGAATGCGGTGGACGTCTTAGATTATGAAAGACTCTCTAAGTCATACCCAGATTTCCGATTTCAACAGAGGGTGATGGATGGCCATTAATGAAGTTTGACCGGGGCAGGGACATGGATTGCAAGGGCCTTTCCAAAGGTGATTGAGACTGTTAGAAGGGACAACAGCTGGTGGATTCCAGAGCACAGCCCCGCTGAAGCTCTACTCCAAGGCTATGGCACTGGAGGTGAATATCGGAACTTTTTTACTGAGGAAGAGCTATTAGAACTTAACATCAGATTGGATGTGAGAGACGAGTCTGAATAAGAAGGAAGATTGTCCAGGAACCCCTGCATTTCTGGCTTGGGTGACTGGGAGGGTGAGGATGTCCTTTGTTGAGGCAGGTTTGAAATAGGATGACAACGGCGTCTTTGTCTGACATGCTGAGACTTGGGTTCCTAAGTATACAGAAGTCTAGTAGGTAACTGAGCGTAGGACCTACACACCGGAGGAGACGTAAAGACGTGGATTTTTTGTCACGTAGGAAGAGGGGATTGAAGTTCAGAATTGAGGTCTGAGGATCTGATTCAGAGTGAGATGCCCATTGACATATGAATTTTGAATAACCAATGAATACATTTTTGGTACAAGTAATGACTCATGCGATATTGGGGATGTACCTATACTAATCAATTATTTGTTCTTCATGTGAAATACCAATATGACTGGGCATCCTGGTGATCCTAGACCCCAAAGGATATCTGCATTTGACATATAGGAGGAGAATAACGAAGTACAGAAAGAAAAGGGACTACCTGGGAAAGACTGGAATCATGGAGGTGCCAGAGGAGAAATTTCTAGGATGTTGGGATGAATCCTGGGGTTATCAGAGTCTCCTAGAATCCACAGTTCAAGGTGTGGCAAGTTTTACTGCATAAACCCCTTACTTCAATGAACTCCAGTGGGAGACCCAAGAGTTTCCATCCAGCCAGATACCCATCCACACACACGTTCATCCATACTCATTGCATCCCTCATCATTAAAATCTACATTTGTGTATCTATCTATCTATCATCTATCTATCATCTATGTCTATTTATCTATATGTCTATCTATATGTCTGTCTGTCTATCTATCTATCATGTGTCTATCTACCATCCATCTATCTATCCTGTATCCATCTGTCATGTATCTAGCTACCTATTATCTATGTATCATCTATGTCTATCTTTCTATCTATCTATCTATCTATTGTCTATCTACATGTCTACCTGTCTATCATCATCTATGTCTATCTATATGTCTATCTATCTATCATATCTTTCCATCATATCTATTATCTATCATCTACGTCTATCTATATCTATCTATATGTCTATCCTAACAGATCCTGGGCGACCATCTTGGAAACGATCCATTGACAAAAAGATAAGTTCACAAAAGGTGGAAGCATTTCTCTGCGGCTTCTTGTCCTAGGGGTTCCAACACATCCTTCTTTTATCACCTTAGGAGAAGATGCCTTTTGAATTTAGGATGTGGTAGAGCAGAATCTTAGAAGTTTAGCCTAAGAAAGCTCTTCTGAGGCCGTCTCGCCCCTTGTTTGATGGCTGAAGGAAACAGGTTATATAAGCTTCTATTAAGGCCACATCGCAGAGTGAATGGGGCTCTGATTGTTTCGCTCTTCCTTCTAGTTCCTCTGGTCACATGTTGAATACAAAGCTGCAGAAAAGGCAAGCCTTCCGTTCGGCCCTCTGAGTACATACCTGTGAACGCGCCTGACTACACACCAGCCCCTTCACCTCCTTGTTTATACTTTATTTTTTAACATGAGATGAACAGAGGGCTAAATATTCTAGCAACGTTCTCAGGCAGTCCTTGGGAGTCTTTTTTGTTTTTATTTTTTTAAATTAATTTATTTTTTGCGGTACGCGGGCCTCTCACTGCTGTGGCCTCTCCCGTTGCAGAGCACAGGCTCCAGACGCGCAGGCCCAGCGGCCATGGCTCACGGGCCCAGCCGCTCCGCGGCATGTGGGATCCTCCCGGACCGGGGCACGAACCTGCGTCCCCTGCAACGGCAGGCGGACTCTCAACCACTGCGCCACCAGGGAAGCCCAATAGGTGTTTTTAATCATTAGATTATTTAACCACTAGGGGGCACACTCATATAGCTGCGAAGTTGTCTGATTCAAAATCCTGAAACAACTTTTTAAAATGTATACATTTCTTTCATTTCTATAAAGGTAGCATAAGGTTTTTTTTTTCTTTTTATGGGTCTTGACATGGATTCTGGGACTACCAGGGGCTTGCTGGGGTCACGCAGCTGACCATGACGAGTCAGTTTAAACTTCATGCCTAAGAAAGGAATTTGCAAGGGACAGACACACTTTTCAACTTTTCACCTTCAATTGGATCAAGAAGTTCACCCCCACCTGCCTTGTGTATCTTAAAGACTATAATTTATAGATGCCTCTCAAACCGGTAATAACTTTGGTGGGATAGGATGTATGATGTAAATGTTCCGATAGGAAGAGCAGAAAGCAAAAGTTACAGAAAAACAGACAGAGGGAGTAATCGAGGTCCGTGACTTAATGTCTGGATTTTTCTGAGTGATAATATATTGATTACAATGTATTTGACTCATTCATCCCGTCGCTGGAGAGCGTTAATTGAGCACTTAGCAGTAGTCCAGCCACCTCCGGATGGAGTAATGGACATTTTCCGTTTCCCTGCTGGTGCGTGTCGGCCCTCTGAATCTCTCCTAGAATCTGAAATGTGGCCTTCTTGGACAAGCTTCGGTCCTTATCAAAAGCATCTCTGAAATTTTAGGTGGGGCTGGACAAGCACAGACCTGTTCCTAGACTTTTCATGTTTAAGGTAAGAGCTTTATTTTGGCTGAGCACTGAGAGACGGAAGAGAACCAGCATTGCAAAGAGCCGGGAGTGGAGGAAAAGACGAGGAACTGGGGTTTATGGCCAAAGCGGTGTGGCGTCCAGCAGCCCTGTGCTGGTCTTTGTAAAATGGGAGAATGATGGTTGAGGTTCCGAAGATTATGGTAAGCAGCTTATAGGATGTTCTAAATGGGAAGGGAAGACCTTGGTGGGTTATAAGGAAAGCATGGCTTTCCTGACACTCATTCTAGCTGCCATGTGGGGAGATGCAGAGAATGGGTGGTGGGAAGTAATACCCAGTAAATCGGGGACTGTAGGGGACATGCTGGCAACAGTAGGCTACGTGGGCGAGGATGGTAGATGTGCCCGGAGTAACGGCACAAGAAATGCCAAAGAACACCATGACTGAGGAAGTCAACTGGTGTGGGTGGAGGCAGTCTCCCATATATTTGAGACCCATATTGGCAATGGGAGTAACCAGATTTGCTGGTCATTGATTGTGGGCTGGGGTGCAGAAGAACGGACAGGATACTTATCACTGATGACTTCTTGTTTTCTTGTTTGAGCCACTGGAGGGATGCTGGTGCCGTTTGCAAAGATGGTGCTCGAGGGAAAAACCTACACACGGCAGGCTCTGAGTTCGAGATGCTCTCACCAAGAGACCCAAGTGGAAATGCCAAGGGAAGGCTGGATGTGAGGACCCCGTTGGTCTGGAGATGAGAAAGAAGCTGTTGGGGAGACTGGTTCCAGCCACCCCTGTTGGTTTCCTTGATCATGTCCTGTGCTAGTTCAAACTGACTCTTGCCTTCTGAGGACATGAATTCAACAAGTTCACTCTTTATTTCTCCTCTGAGGCTCCAAGAATGCCAACCGATGCTCCTTTTGAGAACAGAGTAAATTCAACGTCATTTGCCGTCTGTGCCGATAAAGTTATTACCTAACTTTAGGTAGAGGTAAAGGGACTGATGCGTGACCAGGTAAAATCAGGAAGTGACCATCTCTCTTTTTTCCCCCCAGAAAATCATTGCCAATTTAATTAAGAATATTTAATATTTTGGGTAAACAAATATAGTCATGGTACCCAAATATGTTGCCCAAAGGACTCCTTCCTTAGTGTTACTGCGCTATGGACAAAATCTCATAAACGCGTTTCTGTAGAGCAGTTTTTGTTACCTTAGCGGAGCTGCGTCTGTAGCTAGATCATGAGATGGCATTGTGACATGGAACTGAGCATTATGGTGATCTTAGATAAAATACTTTTCTAGGAGGGTCGTGAAGTGGTGGCTCCTGGTGGCATTTTAGGAGAAAAAATCAGAAGCTGTTTCTACATTTCAACTCTTAGAATATGACCACACCTCTTTTTTTTTTTTTTTCCGAGTGGCAATATGACATTTTTTTCCTTTTTTTCTTTTTCAGGTACTTCAAAGAACTCGCCATGGTATTCATGATAAAGAGGTCCTGTTAGTGCTACCAGAAAAAAACCCTTGTGAAAGAGGCAAGTAAATACAATTCAAAACAGACAACGAACTCGAAACCCAACTTTATTGCATGGAATTGAGATTCCAGAGGAGTAGAAAGTAACCAGAGGCAGAGAACCATTTCTTATGCGTGATTCCAGTGCTCAAGAGGACGAAAGAATTCTTATTTACACGACTTATGACCACATCTGTTTTGATGTCATTATTTTAGCTCATGAATTCAAGGCAGCTTTGAAGCCGATTTTTCACCTGTTTTATATATTCATTCAACAAACACTTAGGAGAGTGTGCTAAGGACTTGAACAGTTCCTACCTAATGAATGCTGGGAGAAGTGAGTTTCCATAGGATGCAAGATGGATGGACATATAGTTACACCCTCCTGGCTGTCAAGTGGGTTTTGAACTAAACAAGAGTGGGTCTTGAGGAGATGCCAATGAGAAAGGCATTGTAATCAGGAAAGTAAGAGATGATAAAACCTTCAATCTGGCCCCTGGCATCAGAGCTGGAAGGGTTTAGGGAAAGTGCCGATAAAGCCCAGACATACACAGTATCACTTCAAAACAGCCACACAGCCTCTTCCTCTTTTCCAGGAGAGGTTTCTGCGTCAAGGGACCAAGGAGACGGGTGTAGCTAAAATCTTAAAAGGCAGGAGTTCCAAGAAAGTGTTTGTATGAGTTTCCTGGGGCGGCTGTAACAAAAATGGCCACAAACTGGGGGCTTAAAGCCACAGGCATCCATCCTCCCCCAGTCCTGGGAACCAGACGTCTGAGGTCAAGGTGTCCCAGGGCCATGCTCCCTCCTGAGGCTCCAGGGGAGGGTCCTTCCCGCCTCTTCCAGCTTCTGGGGGCTCCAGGCGTCCCTGGGCTTGCGGTCCCATCCCTCCCGTCTCTGCCTCTGTCTTCCCGGGGCTTCTCCTCTGTGTCTGGGTCTCTCCTCTTCTGTCTCTTAGAAGGACCCTGTCATTGGATGTAGGGCCACCCTCATCCAGATGACCTCATTTCAAAATCCTTCACTTTATTCCATCTGCAAAAATCTTTTTTCCAAATAAAGTCACTTTCAAAACTTCTGGGCTTAGAACCTGGACGTATTTTTTTAGGAGTCACCATTCAAACCACTACAGTTTCCATATTAGGTATTTGCCTGGCGGCCAGTGGATTAAGGTGGGCTTCTGTGTGTTTTTAAAGGTTGAAAAGGCAGCAATAATAATAATGTTATTCCTGACATACCTCTTGGTATTTTAGCACAATAAAATTTCCCTAGATTTGCTTAATGAATCTCTACAATAAACAGCAAGGAATCGACTGTTCCATGTTTGATTTGAGTCTTGGATGCAGTGAAGGGAAATCTTAAAAGTCATTAAAAATCTCACTACCTCCTGATGGCTCACCAGACACCTTTCATGCTTCAGAAACAGCAAAAGAAATATAATTTCCAAGAGAGAGAGCGAACAGAATTCCACGTCGACATCTACGTCAATGGAAAACGTAGCTCGGTAGACATGGCTAGGAAAACGAACAGAGAGTAATTTTCAAGATTTCCTTTCATTAAAAACAAAGCTTGCTGGTTCAGAGATAAAGGAAAGTAAAGTGCATTTTTTTGGTTTTTTTTTTTTTTTTTGGTAAAGGAAAGAATCCTAAGATTTGTAGTAAACTGCTTGATATTGGCAGGAAAAGCGTGGCTGGAAATATAAAAGTGCTATCTTAGTTCAAGGTGACTCTGCAATGGTTCTTTGAAACTCCTCTTATAGCCTAGGTTAATCTGACTGATCTATGCAATATCAGAGCACAGGAAACCCATAGGGACCCATGCTTTACACGTCTATGTGGGATTCTGTGTATAAAGAAACGTGTCTTTCAATACAGGTTATTGGTAAAATTAAATAAACACTCTTGGTCATCATGCCTTTCTGGGTTTGCCAACGCTTGGTATACGCTCAACTCCAGTTCTAGAGGATGTGTATTATCTCTCACATCATGGATCAGAGCAGATTTTCAAAAACCAAGCGGAAATTCCACTCCAACGAAAAAAAATTCTTCCCTGTCAAATAGTATAAGCCCAACTGGTGCTTTTGAAACAACGGGATCAAGTCAGAGTCTAAACCCTACGGTTCTCTGATCATCCACTGTGGAGTCGAAATATTAACGGAAATCGCGAAACTGTTGGAAACACTCTGAACAGATGGATATACCATACACACCACAAGATGTCCATGGCCTTTACCCAAAGCAGGTGAGTCATTTTAAAACTTGATGATGAAACGACAGCTAGAGGTTTTTAAAAGGTCTATAGCAAATTTTATTTATATCAGACAAATGTTAAGTTAATCACTGCCTCTAGTTAATGCATATCCCAGATCTTGTGACGTTGTGCATGAGATCTAGACTCACTTGCTGTTTTTGCAGAGCTACATGGAATTGTTTATTGAGTCCAAATGGAATCACAGCTTAGCTGCCTTCCGTGCTGAAGGGCTCTGATCACTTCCTGAAGGGAAAAGAATGTGAACTCTTTGCAAAAGCACCCTACGTAGCACATTCTCTTGGAAATGCAGTGGCTATTCGAATTTCATGTTTGTGTCCATGTGGTCACTTGGAAATGTGATGAATTTCTACAGATAAATAGTTAGATGAGACATAGATAGAGGGCGATAGATAGATAGATAGAGATAGGGGTAGACATAGATAGATAGAGATAGATGACAGATACATAGGATAGATAAATGGCTGGACAAGTGGGATGGAAGAATGGATGTATGAATAGATAAATAGATGAGAGATAGAGAGATGACAGATAGGTAGATAGATGAATGATAGGTAGCTAGAAGATGGATAATAGGTAGATGACAAATAACTTAATGATATTAGATGATGGATAGATAGATAGATAGATGGATATAAATAGATAACACAAAACGTCTGGCCAACAAGATAAAGGACAGAATAAGTATACTGGACCTAAGCTTTCCACATACCCCTGCGTCTGCTGGCCATCCTCTTCCTCAGGCACAAGGGGTAGGCTCAGACTTTTCACACCCAGAGCCCTCACACCTGGCCATTCTCTGCAGTGAGGTGCATATTTACACCAGGAATATAGCAGCAGTTAAGATGGGACCATAAAAGTAAATGCAGAAGCTGCCTTATGGTGGACGGCGGGCAATGGGACTGGGTTTCAGCTACCGTAGCAACTGTCCTGTCTGTTTCTGTGCCCTGCGTGACCTCAGCCCTCGGCCAGGCAGTCCCCCTGACTCAGCTCTAGATGGGCCCCTGTTCTTTATGCCTCACAGGGACCCACAGGGAAATTCATAGAATATCCCATAAGTAACCGACATGGTATTTAGTAGCATCATTCCTTCACAAGTCAATCAGATTGAAGTGAACACATTTGAATATGCTAAGCCTGTTGAACACAGACATCCCTTCTGGTGAAGCAGAATTGCGTCATCGAACCAGTTACGGTGAGGAAAAAAAGTCATACAGTCAAAAAGTTAAGCCGTTTTTAAAAATATATGTGATTTTATTTAGAGTTTGTTTTACACATAGATGTAGGAAAGCATGGAGGACTTTCTTTTTCTAACTTTTTATTTTGTATTGGAGTATAGTTGATTTACAAAGCTGTGTTAGTTTCAGGGGTACAGCAAAGTGATTCAGTTATACATATACATGCATCTATGCTGTTTCAAATTCCTTTCCGATTTAGGTTGTTGCATAGCACTGAGCAGAGTTCCCTGTGTTATAGGAGAGGTCCTTAGGGCTTTCTGTCTTGTATGCCTTGCACGCAGAGTTCGTATTCCATAATAAACACCTAGGTCGAGTTTGTCAAGTGAATCAACAAATATGCAAAATGACTGGTGTTGAGTTCCGGACCTTGCTTGGCACTGGGTACAACACAACGTTTTCCAATATACGTCAAGGTTTTCACAGATAATAAACTGTATTATTATTATTGTTAGTAGACTTTACTTTTTAGAGCAGTTTTATGTCCACAGAAAAATTGAGCAGAGAAGGGACTTCCCTGGAGGTCCAGTGGTTAAGACTCTATCTTCCAATGCAGGGGCGCGCGGGTTCGAGCCCTGGTCGGGGGGCTAGGATCCCACATGCCGTGTGCAGTGTGACCAAAAATTTTTTAAAAATTGAGCAGAAGATACAGAGATTTTCCATACATCCCTTACACCCCAGCACCCATGCACAATCTCCCCCACTATCAACATCCCCACCAGATGGTACATTCTTTATGAGTGATGAACCTACATGGACACGTCATCATCACCCAGAGGCCATAGTTTACCTTAAGGTTCACTCTTGGTGTTGTACATTCTATGGGTTTGGACAGATGTGTAATGACATTACAGTATCAGAGCATTCTCACTGCCCTAAAATTCCCCTGTGGTCCACCTTTTCATCCCTCTTCCCTTCTTAACCCCTGGCAACCACTGATAATTTTACTGTCTCCATAGTTTTGCTTCTCCCAGAATGTCATAGAGTTGGAATCCTACATTACATGGCTGATAATCAATTTTTGAAGTAATATACCAAATTCTTTTCTTGGAAAGGAAACGTTTCTTTCTTTGATCAAAGCAATGCTTGAACCGCCGCCATGTGTCCGACATTTTATTGACATTACCTCATTTAATTATTCCAACATCCTCGTGAATTAGGTCTTAACATCAGCGTAGCTCAGAGATTCCAAGTTCAGGCAGGATCTGAGGGAGGGAGGGCTCTGAATTGCAACCCCTGTGTCATTCACTCCATCGTTGCTTAAGGACACCCCAGAGTCTGCTGTTGACTTTTAGGGTCAGTGACCTTACACTCACGCTACCCCTAGCCAATCATGTGTTCTGAGACCCCTTAAAATCTCCTCGGAGCTGAGATTTCATAGAAGTTAAATGTCCTAAGGTGAGTGGTCTTATTTAGGAAACAAGAACAAGGCTACTTGAGTATACAATTCATGTTTTATCATTCTGCTCGATCGCACTTCCTACGTACAAGTGGGGAAGACCCAAATAATTTTGGACAAATGCCTTGTGCAGACACAGCTATTAGAAAAATCAAAGGAGGCAGGGCCTAATTTAACAAGCAAAACGTTCTGCCTGGTTCTATGCACACACGGGAGAAGTCTTGAATTTTCATTTGGTAGCATAATTGGAAAGAATTCTTTCCTCTCTCTTGGGCATTGTATGTGGATTTTACCCTACCTTACAGTTTTGGGCAATCAAATAAAACACAAAAAGGTTATGGGTCTTGTCATATCCTGCCTAAGTTAAACAAGAGAGCGATTCAGAAATTTCTGAGGGGCTCCAGGGGACTTATTGGGTCTGTCCTGAGTGTGTGAATTTGTATGGGAATCCCAGAGTTTCCTCTTTCTTCAGATCCCCTTCCCTTCAGTTCTCTGGGGCCCCTTCTCATAATTAATAGCTTGCAAGTCCCTTCCTGCCCTTCAACTGAAGTCCCTATAACCTCACCGCATGCAAATAAAGAAGGGAATATGCGATGTCTACCTACAATAAAGGAGAATTAAAGGTGAATGAGCTCTTTTATCATTGGTATGTCCGCGTAAATGCTTGGCCGTGTGATTTCACCAAGCTTATGTTAAAGTAACCACGTGCTTGGGTTAGCTCCTACTGAATATATGAGTTTAAGAGACATAGGAAGGGAAAAAGCCATTTGTATAAGATGGTGCACACATGAGACAAACAGCTGGAGGGATGGACACACAAATATCATCAAGGGGTAGGAAAATAAACACAGATGACAAATATTTGTGTAGGACAGTCCAACGGAACATCAGATGGAAATAGCCACAGGCGGCCAAGAAAAAGCACAGATGGTGAAGAGATGTCAAAGAAAGCGGAGACTGTTTTCACCCTGGAAGCGGGCATGGTTCTACGTGTAGAATCCAGGTAGGTTCCCGTGTCTTGATCGTGGAAGCAGGGATGCCGAGGTCAGCAGGAAGCAACAGCTTCCCCTGCCTTTGCGGCCCCACACTCTCGCGCTCAGGTGTTTGCGGAAAATAAACGTGTCAACGTGCGTCTGTGATGTCCGCCCTGGGTTTTTCCCCAAAACAAAAACAGGTCTGCTCTTGAGCGCTCAGATTCCATCAGTGGCGCACTGCCAAACGCTGAGCTATGCAAACAGGGCAGGTCCTCTCCAAAGAGGAGAAAGAGGTCTCAACTTGTCTCAGAACCTTTCTGATTAGATTGATTCCATGGTGCTTTGGCTTCAAAGTTATTTTTCAAGCTGTTAGCTCATCCTAAAGTAAATACAGCTAATGTTCTGTATTCACTGCAAATGGATTCATTACCCAGTACGGTGGTAGGATCCAATTGATCTTTGAATCCAATCAACATGATGTTGTCAAATCATCCATAAAGACTGACATGCAAAATGTTTTTAAACATCCAAAAGAGAGACGTTTACTTCTGTCAAGTTTTTTCTTTTTTTTTTTTTGAGCCTATCTGCATCTAACTCTTGTAAAGACAGAAGTAACCAGCAAGATTATTTATAAATAATGTAAGTATGATGATAAATCCTATGATAATCCCCGTAACTTTAACAAAAATGATTTCTTGTCTTCACAGCTTAGGAAGGATCTCATTGGACACTGTAGCTAGCTAGATAGATTGACAGATAGATGATAGATAGAAAATAGATGATTGATGACTAGATGGATAGATAGATGACTGATGGATAGATAGGTAAATAGATATATGGATAATAGATAAACAGATGCTAGACAGTTAGATGCATACAAAGTTACTTGAATTTTACTATTTAATTGAATCAAGATTTATACAAACATGCCACATAGCGAACAAAATGTCTGAAAACAATTTCATTTAGAGAGCTGTCTTGTTCCGTGATGTATAAGAATCTCTCCTTGGGTTTCCCTGGTGGCGCAGCGGTTGAGAGTCTGCCTGCCGATGCAGGGGACACGGGTTCGTGCCCCGGTCCGGGAGGATCCCACATGCCGCGGAGTGGCTGGGCCCGTGAGCCATGGCCGCTGAGCCTGTGCTCCGCGGTGGGAGAGGCCACAACAGTGAGAGGCCCGCATACTGCAAAAAAAAAAAAAGAATCTCTCCTTCATCAGAACGCTCTTAACTTCATCACTAACTGTGATAAGAACACTCTTTGATTTGTAGTTTTTTCCTAAGATTTTTTGGCCATCACATCCCGTCCATTTGAATCAGGCCATCGGTTGCTCACATGCCCAGCAGAACTTTTCGAAAGCTGGTTAACGGTCCATCTGTTTCCCGGATGATTACGTGGGGGAAAAATATTTTATTGCCTTTAAGTAACCTTAAGAGTTTTAAATATTGGCAACCCTTTGTCTCGCTTGTCAACAGTTTTTAATGTGACCTTTCCTCTTTGACTCTTTTCTTACTCATGAACCTCACATGTGTTCTCAGTACATCGTCTTCTATTTGTATGAGAATTTGCTTCACGCGTAAAACCCGAGTGGGGTCCTAGCCTCCGATCATTCTGAAAGGTTTTTCTACACAAGCATGTGACGCGCCACCTATTAGCCGTCGTGCGGTAAGCGGTGGGTGGTTCCACATCGTGTGATGAGCCTGCTGTACCTCATCTAGAGGACACTCCCCACAGATGACAGTCAGGTACTAAATCATTCTGAAAACAGCAAGCGGCTCCCCCAGATTTCCAGGTCTTCCTCAGGGAGACCTCATGCCACCCCTCTTGAGGACCAGCGCTCTGAAGACTTTTAGGAGAGGGAAGAGGGTGGAAGGCATTCAGAAAGGACTCCTTGTAGACTCAGAATGTATACAAGTATCAAAATTAGAACTAGAGAGTGGATGGAACGTAAATTTCTGCAGCCACTGTGGAAAACAGTATAGAGCTTTCTCCAAAAACGAAAAATAGAGCTACCATATGATCCAGCAATCCCACCCGTGGGCATATATCTGGAAAAGACAAAAAGTCTAATTCGAAAAAATACATGCACCCCAGTGTTCATAGCAGCTCTATTTACAATATCCAAGACATGGAAGCAGCCTAAGTGTCCACCGACAGAAGAATGTATAAACAAGGTGTGGTACATGCATACAATGGAATATTACTCAGCCATGAAAAAGATGATGGACCTAGAGATGATCATACTAAGTGAAGTAAGTCAGGCAGAGAAAGACAAACACCATATGATTTCACTAATATGTAGACTCTAAACAAATGATACAAATGAACTTATTTACAAAACAGAAGCAGACGCCCAGACATAAGAACAAACTTATGGTTACCAAAGGGAAAAGAAGGTGGGAGGGATAAATTTGGGAGTCTGGGATTAGCAGATACACATTACTATAAATAAAATAGATAAACATATATATTCTTCTTCAGATTCTTTTCCATTATAAAATACTGAGTAGAGTTCCCTGTGCTATACCTACTGTGTATATAGCACAGGGAAGTCTACTCAGTATTTTATGATAACCTATAAGGGAAAAGAATTTGAAACAGAATATGTATATACGTATACATATAACTGAATCATTTTGCTGTACACCTGAAAGTAACACGACATTGTAAATCAAGTATACTTCCCATTTGGGGCCGTGCACATGGTGGAGCTGACCCAAATCTCCCTCCACCCCATGGAAGCCCAGGGGAGGGTGTGGATGCATTTATACAAGGAGCCCAAGGTTTCCCAAGATGGATGGCATCCAGAAATTCAAGCCTTCCCAAGCATCTCTGTTAGACTGAGGGCAGCTGTCAAGGATGGAAGACAAAAACCCCTGACCCAAACGCCAAGCATCGTGAGCAACCCCCGGGGGAAAGACCACAGCAGTGATCCCGCAGAGGCAGCAGGGAGCGGTGGCGTGAAGCGAGATCTTGATTCCCTGCCCCGGAGTTGAACCTGGGGAGCCTGGATGAAAACCAGGAACGCTAGACACCACACCCCCTGGCTCTTGCCCCCAGTTAAAAATGCATTTCTCACAGGGGTAAAACTGTAAAGACGGGTGCAAAGTTTATTGTTAGGGACACAGCACAACAACAAGTGGGAGAGCGCACAGAGAAACAGTTTGCTTAGTTAAGATAGAAGCAGGGCAGAGACGCACACCTGGAGAGAAAGGGTGTGGGCGTCCCCCCTAACCAGGGGAAGCCCTTTAGTAAAGAGGCGGTTAAGTCATGTATACAGGGCAGTTCTTGCGGGTCTCTGTTTACCTTTGACCAATTATCTGGTTTATTTTTCCACACCTGCCCTGCCTAGGACCCTCCTCAACACACGTGCGCAACTTTTTTCCAAGATGGATTTCAGCCCAGAGGCCTATGGGACGGCCTTAGCATCACCTATTATGGGGTGGTGCCCCTTCCTTTTTGACCCCCCAAGGAGCCTCAGTAGTTGTGACGCACGGGCTTAGCTGTTTTGCGGCATGTGGGATCTTCCCGGGCCAGGGCTCGAACCCATGTCCCCTGCATCGGCAGGTGGATACTTAACCACTGCGCCACCAGGGAAGTCCTCATCTTTTTCAATAACCTAACTTCTTTTCTCTCATGCATGGTGACGGCTCTGGAGAGTGTTGACAGGGAAAGGCCACCTCTGTGAGAAGAATATGATTTTTACAAGCTGCTAATGACAGAACAGCAAAGTAGAAAGAGGGTCAGTGAAGCACAGGGATACGGCCACACTCCTTGAACCAGAGGCAAGAGAGAACACATCTCATAAGCCCAGGAATTTCAGCAACAGGTGCTGCCTGTGATCTGAAGTCTCCCCAGCTGCCTCATGACAGTACAGACGAGAGGAGGACATTTCCCTCTACCCTTCCAGGCTCCTCTGGCTGGTCTAAGAATGAAATGGACATGAGACAGACGAACAGGAGAAAATCACACAACGTTTTATCACACGTGCACATGGGAGAGACCCGGGAAAACTGAGTCACTCACCAAGATGACTGAACCCCTCCCCTTAAGTACCATCTTCAGTCAAGACAGAAGAGCCTGCTGGGATAGTGATTTGGGACCTCAAAGGGGAGGAAGGCCGTTCCCATGGAGACGGAGAAGCAAGTGTTTGTAAGCGAGTGTTTGCTGGGCCTGCAGAGACAGGGGGACACACAGAGGACTGTGATCTCTGGGCCCCGCTGAGTTTCCATCCCCCTACATGCCTGGTCCGTATACTTTGCAGACACGTCTGGCGATGCTCTGTTCTGGGAACAGACGTTTATCTAAATTTTCTAGGGAGTTAAGTTGGGGGTGGAGGTAAAAGAAAGACCTCGTGAGTCTTCTGTTTCTTAAGAGTCGTCAACCACCATTTATCCTCATTATCAATCCAAAGAGATGCATTTTGGGGCCGCAAATCTCACTCCCCTACATGATACATAGCTATTAAATTCCTCTTTCGGATGAAAGAAAAAAAATCCTCTCCAGGAAAACAAATCACGCGGCTCCGCTTCCAGCTAAGTGAACTTGCTCCTAGGCGGGAGAGAAAAAAAAATAATCCTGGTGCCTCGCTGTGTGGACTTACTCCTTTTACTCATTCCCGAAGATTGCACTGTCATTTTGGGGAACCTCCCCAAAGACCGGAATTTTCTTAGCAAGTATCATTCTTAATGCAAACCATCTGTTCAATTAAAAAAGAAAACAGAATGACCTCAGTTTGCTTCAAAATAGACGATTCTTTGGTTTTTCACCAAGAGGCAGTGCACTAATTAATTTTTTAAATGCTGACCTCGTTTGAATTATTTCAGTGCTTTTGATGAAAACCATGTGTCAGGATGGGGTGTGTTTTTACTCTTCTATAGGCTCCAAACTGCTGGGTGTTTTGGTGAACAGCAGTGTCAGGTTACTCTCAGAACAAAGACCTGCAGTGTGAACTTGGGGGAGGCTGGGCTGGATTTTAAGGCATAAAGTGAGGGGAAAGAGTAGCAGAGGTGAGAGAATTAAAGAGAAATGCGCCCAGTTTGTAAACGTGTTTACAGCTGGCCAACCTATGCCAATTATACAACCGATTCGGCCGAGATCAGACCCAGAAAATGGGGGAAAAGAAAATGTGAATGAGCTCATGGGAGAATAAAATGAAAAACTGACAGTGATGAATGAGGGGCTGCAGTGGAATTTAGCAGGTGTGTGGTGTGTGTGTGTGTGTGTGTGTGTGTGTGTGTGTGTGTAATTGATGATCAAAACTTTACAGGTCATTGAAGGGAATGTCAGTTCAAATTACAATTAGGTTTGAATAAAGAGATTTATAACTTACTGGCTTATCTTAGGCTTGTCAGTCAAATGCTTTTCTGAGACCCAAAAATAGTAGTGATATTTCAGAATAAGGAGGGAGAATAAAACTAGAGCCCCAGGGGTGGGCCATGCCCTCCCGGGATCCTGAGTGTCAATCACGTTTCCATAGTAACTATACTTTCCTCATAAGGAATTAAATGAGAAGAAAGCTATGGACTGCTGTGCATATATAAGTCATTTTAAATATTTTAATATTTTCTTTCTGCACCTTTGGTGGATTTTCTTAACACCATATATAGGATTTGTGAGCAAGAAACATCAAGGCCCTTGGAAAGGTATAAGTAGGGAGAAGTGGTCTTCATTAGATGGCATGAATTATGATTTCGTGTTTTCTATACCGTAACGAAGGCTTAAGGGCTGCAACTAATGTCATCAGTTCTGATGAATTTGAAATCCATCTACTTGTTGTTAGCACCCGATAAAGCCCAGACATGGTGAGGTCAGGCAAACCGTGACTATTCAACATTTCTGAGTAAGGAACTCCAACACATAATGATGTAATGTTTGGTTTTCTCAGAAGTGTGTTTTGGATAAATGGAGAAAAATATGGACAAAGGAATTTATCAAAGACACTTCAGTGCCAACTTCAAAGCTGAAAACACTTGGCGCTCTAAACATTCACTTACGTTGTATCGCGGTAGGTGGGGAGGGAAATATTGGTTCTTCAGAAATGAATTAAGAAGGGGGCTTCCCTGGTGGCGCAGTGGTTGAGAATCGGCCTGCCGATGCAGGGGACACGGGTTCGAGCCCTGCTCTGGGAGGATCCCACATGCCGCGGAGCGGCTCGGCCCGTGAGCCACAACTACCGAGCCTGCGCGTCTGGAGCCTGTGCTCCACAACAAGAGAGGCCGCGACAGTGAGAGGCCCACGCACTGCGATGAAGAGTGGCCCCCGCTCGCCACAACTAGAGAAAGCCCGCGCACAGAAACGAAGACCCAACACAGCCAAAATAAAAAAAGAAATTAATTAATTAAAAAAACAAATGAATTAAGAAGATAAATGACTTAAGAAAATAAAATTAAGATTTGGGGAAAATGCCATATTCAACAAAGGTTGCAAAATGTTCTTATTCTATTAGAAAGAAATGCTCTCATAATTTAACTGTTAAAAATCTCAAGGGTGTTATCAAATACAGAAACAGTAAGAAGGAACACTCGGTGGGCTGAATCTGCACTTTGGTGATGTTAACCCGTCAACCTCACTAGATAATTACCAAAGGCCACCTTATTTTACATGTAGAGATGAAGACTATGCCCCTTTTAATAAGATTGCTGAAACATAGAGAAAACAATGAAGGGATATACAATTATGTATATGGTAGACGCCACGTCACTTGGAGGACAGGAGCTGGACATATACTATTACGTATACGGTAGAGTCCACTCCACCTGGAGGACAGGAGCTTGGGCATATACTATTATATATATGGTAGACTCCAGGTCACCTGGAGGACAAGAGCCAGGGCATATACTATCACATATGTGGTAGATTCTACTCCACCTGGAGGACAGAAATCTGGGCATATACTATTACATATACGGTAGACTCCACTTCATCCGGAAGACTGGACCCTGAACATAACCTACCATATATATCATAGTAGCAGAGCCCTGACCATAATGACACCATTGAAGTCATCCAAGGACCTTTCCATTCCAGATATGGGTGCACGTGGATTTGGTCAATAAAACCCTACACAGACCCCCAATCCAGCAGATGCAATCACAGGCTCAACTCCACTTGCCTGGTGTGAGACTGTCAAATAGTGAAAAAAACTCATAGGAAACTCCAGCACCCAGTTTGGGATTCCGAGTTATGATGTGGACTCTTTTTCGGGCACTTCCTTGGAAGTCACCTTGAGTTGCTTTTCTGCAGAGTGGACGTCTTCCTTGGAGGGGACACATGCACTGGTGGTGGGGTGATGGCTCAGTTGCTTCTGCGTACATTTGCGCTCGCCAGGGCTCTCCAGAGAAACAGAACCAACAGATACACCTGCACACGCAGATGTGTTTTAAGGGATTGGCTCATGTGATGATGTGAAATCTGTAGGACAGGCCGGCAGGCTGGAGACCCAGGTACACGTTGAGGTTGCGGCCTTGAGTCAGAATTCTGCAGGGCAGCAAGCTGGAAACTGAGGTAGAAATCGCCTTTTGGGGACTTCCCTCGTGGCACAGTGGTTAAGAATCTGCCTGCCAATGCAGGGGACGCAGGTTCGAGCCCTGGTCCGGGAAGATCCCACGTGCTGCAGAGCAACTAAGCCCGTGCGCCACAACTACTGAGCCTGCGTGCCGCAACTACTGAAGCTTAGAGCCTGTGCTCTGCAACAAAGGGAAGCCACTGCAATGAGAAGCCCGTGCACCGCAACCAAGAGTAGCCCCTGCTCTCCACAACTAGAGAAAACCCGCATGCAGCAACGAAGACCCAACACAGCCAAAAATAAATAAATAAATTTATTTAAAAAATAGCCTTTTCTTTGGGAAAGACCAGTAGTTGAAGGTCTTCTCCTGATTAGATGAGGCTCACCCACATTCCCCAGAATCATCCACTTTATTAAAAGTCTACTGGTTGTAGATGTTAATCCCATTGACTAGACACTTTCACCTGGTATTTGGTATTTAACAAACACCTGGACTAGGTATTGACTGGACGACTGGGCTTTATACTCTGGTCATGTTGTCATATAAAATTAACCAGCACAGCCTGCATTGAGATTGTAGACTGGAGGAGAAGAGGACAGGTAAGGTCGGTAGTGGCGCACAATTACCACTTGGCTAGCAAGAGAGCATCAAGGACGTACGATGGTTTTCTTGTACGTGTGACCATGGCAGGGCCACCAGCTGTCCGGAGGTCTGGTCAGTATTATTCTGGGTGTGTCTCTGATGGGGTTTCAGGATGAGAGTAGCATTTGGATTGGTGGCATGAGTTAAGCACGAGGCCGTCCCCAGGGTGGATGGGCCTCGTCTAATCAGTTGAAGGTCCAAATTGAACAAAGAGCTGCCTCTCCCCCAAGTAAGAGAGACTTCCTCCTGCCTGGCTGCCTTTGAACGGGGGCATCAGCTTTGTCTTGCCTTTGGAGTCAGCTGAAACAGCAGCTCTTCCTGGGTCTCCAGTTTGATAACTCACCCTGCCTGCACATCTTGGGACCTGTCAGTCCCCATAATCGTGTGGCCTGATTCCTTGTAATAAATCAATCTCTCTCTCTCTTTATATATATATATATATATATACACTCACGTATATATAACCAGTAGAATGTGTGTACGTATAGATATATGAACTATAGAATGTGTATATATAGAGATATAAATGTATAATCAATAGGATGTGATATATAAATAAAACCAAGATATATATATAAAAGCAATAGGAGGGTGTATCCATCTATCTATAGAAATAGATATCAATATCGATATAGAGATATATAGAACCAGTAGGAAGATTTGAATCTATCTATCTATCCAAAACCAATAGGATGCATGTATATTTATAAATATCTAATCGATAGGATGGGTGACATATATATCATATATATGAGATGTGTATATATATATATTTATTCAATAGGAGGAGGTATATATTTGTGTGTGTGTACATATATATATATACACACACATATATATATGGTTTTATATATATATATAAAACCAATAGAAGGGTGTGCATCTCTCTCTATATATAATATATAACCAATAGGATGCATATATATGTATAACTATATAAGCAATATAACATATGACAACTTACTATATATATTTGTGCGTGTATATATACATATATATATATATATCCCAAAGGATTTTATATATATATCTCCAATAGGAGAGGGTATGTATACATATAACTAATGGGAAGATGTGTATATATTTTTATATATAACGAATAGGATGTGTGTGTGTGTGTGCCTGTCTCTCTCTCTCTCTCTCTCTCTCTCTATATATATAAAACATGTAACTCCATGGATGACCCCTTACAGCTGTCCTCTCTTGCAGCCCCAGGAAGAAGCACTGTGTAGGGACAAACAGGGCTGCGGTGCCCTTCCATGTCAGGCCTCCTGATGGGGGAATGTTGGGTGATGGATGCACACAGGTGCAGTTAAAGCTTGCCCGCTCCACATTTTTTGACAAAATAATGAATGCCTCGTAATAACGAGAGGTTACCGTGTGTCCATAATCGTGCTAACCCCTCCACAAGCAATCCTGTTAGTATCAGCACACCTAGTTAAGTCCCTAACGCGCGCTGTGTGCGGAGTCTCCTAAAACCTTGTTAAGTTTCAGCTCACGTGGGCCACTCAGCCCCGGGAGGGTGTCATTATTATGAATCCCATTTTGCAGATGAAAAGACTGAGGTTTTATAGAGGGGATAACGGAGCTGGAGGCTGCCCCCATGCTGGGAATCAATCAGATTCTCAGGTTACTGTCTGTTGTCAGCACCTCTGTTTACTGCCTGAACCCCTCTGTTCCTCTTTTCAAGGAATAGTTCCCTTCTTGTTATGCATATGAAGGAAGAAAGATGCCTGGACCTGCCTCGAAAATTCGCAGTGCGTTTGCTTTCATGAGTAGAGAACAAGAAAACAAGTCAGGGGCACCATGCTTTTTAGAGAGTAAAAACTTGTTTGGGAGGATTTCTCTACATAAAAAAACTTCAGTCAACTGGCCCTAAAGCAATATTCCTAACTTAGTGCCAAAGGGTCCAAATGAAGCTGTAGGAAAGCGTTCAGCCCTCGGGCGGACCGGGCTTCTTCCTGCAGCCGGACCCCCCAGGGTCTCCACTGGCAGCCCCCGCGGTGAACAGGAAGGGAAACAGCGGGCTTAATCCCCCCCCCCGCCCCCCCCCCCGCCCCCCCCCCCCCCCGCCCCGTGAAACCCTCCAGCCTTCGGGACCGGCAAGGAGGCCTGTTACTGGCACGTGGGGAGAAATGAGATGCGTGAACCTGTTTCTTAGCAGAGAATATACTTTTACTAGAGATGGGGAATGAAAGAAAGTCGGCAGTAACACACACACACACATACGCACACATTTTATATATACACACACACATACAAACGTACACTATGTATACACACACATTGTATATGTAAACACACATATATATAGACACACATATACAAACATGCATTATATATACATGCATGCACATATATAAACACACAGTATATACACACACTCATATAAATATACACACCCACTGTATATATACACACACATATATATACACATACACTATATATATTTACTTATATATAAACACACACATACTATATATATATACACATATATATACCCACAGTATATATACACTTATGTATAAACGCACAGACACACTATATATGAACACACAAATATACACACGCACATATATACACACATAATATATTAAACACATATAAATATTTACACACACATATATAAACACACAAACTATATAGATACTTACACACGTTTACACACACATATACACTCATATACGCACACATATAGTGTGCGTATACACATGTATATATGTATATGCAAATATATAAATACATACAAGCATACCTACAAGAAATGAGTAAATATCTTCACCAAAGAGCATGAACTAGACCCTCCAAAGCAGCACTGTTATATCTTCACCAAAAGAGCATGAACTAGGCCTTCCAAAGCAGCACTGTTATATCTTCACCAAAGAGCATGAACTAGGCCCTCCAAAGCAGCACTGTTATATCTTCACCAAAGAGCATGAACTAGGCCCTCCAAAGCAGCACTGTTATATCTTCACCAAAGAGCATGAACTAGGCCCTCCAAAGCAGCACTGTTATATCTTCACCAAAGAGCATGAACTAGGCCCTCCAAAGCAGCACTGTTATATCTTCACCAAAGAGCATGAACTAGGCCCTCCAAAGCAGCACTGTTATATCTTCACCAAAGAGCATGAACTAGGCCTCCCAAAGCAGCACTGTTATATCTTCACCAAAGAGCATGAACTAGGCCTCCCAAAGCAGCACTGTTATATCTTCACCAAAGAGCATGAACTAGACCCTCAAAAGCAGCACTGTTTACACCTTCCCCGACGTGGGCAGGAACCCAGTAGTCCGGCAACCATCTAACGAACAAAGAAGCCACCGTGCGGCCGTGCATATTCTACAGTGATGAGACACAACAAAGGAGGACTCCATGCAATGGCACAGACGGATTTTCCGGGCGTAATGCTGAGTGAAAGAAGCCAGACACCTCTCGGCCCCGTGGAGGGAGGCCCTTTGGATGGAGGCTCTCTTGCCCTCGGCACCGCGAACGCGGTTTCCTTGGTGAGGGCTGCTGGAATCCGGGCCGATCTTTGTTTCCCTTTCTGGGTGCAGGTAATATTTAAATTTGTTCACATCATGGAGGAAAGGCCGGTTCTCTGAAATAAACTGACAAGAAGCAGCTTAACAGGAGAAAAGGTATACCCGTGTATTAATTTTTAATAGGAATTTATTAATGTTTAATAAAAATAATTAAAAAATTTTTTCCTTGAGATGCATGGGGGCATCTCCAAAAGAAAAAATACAGAATACCAGAAAATATAAACTAGTGAGATTTGAGAGGTTATGTACTGTCTTTATAGGGGGAGTGGAGGGGGTATGGGCCTTTCAGGGGACAGTGGATGGTTTTTAGGAAAGATGCTGGGTCCTTAGAAAACACATGGCAGGTGTGACCATTTGTGACAATGTCTGGGTGTGGGGCTGCTCTTGAGACGAGAGTCAATCTTCCTGGTTGATGGAGCCCCTACCTCCCCCCATCCTGGGAGGACTGATGGCAGTTGAGTTCCTTCTGGGGAAATAGGCACATACATTCAAAAGAGCATATTTCTGCATATGCTGGTTTTTCTAGCGCCTCCTGTTCGAAATAATCAATATACCAATGCAACACATATTGGGGTGGCATGTCCCAAATTCCTTCATTCACTTTTCCCCAAGGGAGCTTTGTTGCTATGCAGTGTTTTTACCTGAAAAGAGCACGTGCAAACGTGTTTCTGGTGTCATGTGTGTTGACCCAGAGTCCCTGTGTGTTCGAATGTGAGTGTATTTGCGTATTTTGTTGGGTGTTACTTTTAAATTTGATTTTATTTTCGTGGTCCTGTTTGCCTGCTATATAACAGTGTGTGTGCGTGTGTGTGTGTGTGTGTGTGTGTGTGTGTGTTTGGTATTGCTGGGCCATGTGGAATGCATAATTCATAAAAACTGTATTCTTTTCTTATGCTAATTTAAATGGATTATACTGTAGAGCTAATAATGTCTTCTATTAAAATGATTGACATGTGAGTTATTGAAGCCAGGGGCTGCGAGTTTCAGTTTTCCTTTGGACAACTCTTAATATTTATTTTATTATGCTTGAAGCTCTACTCACTGGATGAGTTTCTTTCCTTCCTTCCCCGCCCCACCCCCACCCCCGCCTGCCTTCCTTCCTTCCTTTTCCCTGAATAGCTTCACTGTTGCATGATTAGTTTTTAGTCCTTTTCAACTTTCTTTTGGATAAGGAGTCAAGCAGCCTTCTAACTTCAGCCTGTGATTTCTTTTCCAGACATTTCACCAGCTGCCCCGCACGGTTACTCAACACTGCTTGTCCCCTCCCTCTGTTTGAGAAGAGCTCTGTTTCATACATTAATTGAGAATAAACTCAGACGTGCTGGGAGAGGGCTGATGTCTCTGTGGTCCTGCAGCTCCTGTCTTCATCCGTTCGGAATGTCTCACGCCCCAGGAGGCAGATGCCGGCGGATGCATGGAGAGAATTCAGGTTCAGGCCTCCAAAGGGAAGCAAGGGGAGAAAATGCGTGAGGCAAATGAGGCAGAAGTGAGGGGGTCCGATTCCCTCACTTGCCTCCCTGCTGGTGAATGTATTATTCTGCTCCAAGGAAATTGGAGAAGGAGGATGGGGAGGGAGGGATAAATAAAACCAGTAAATTCACACGGGGCGGGGGGGGGGGGGGGACTTTGAAAGTTATCCATGAAGGAATTAAAGAATAAGATGTAACTGATGAAGCCCTACACAGTCTCTGTCTTCTTATGGATCGATGGTGTCAGACTCCAGCTACAGAGAAATAGGGTGGAGGGTAGACTGAGCTTTAACATAATTATCTACATTCTGGTGCACATCCTTTGTTGTGCGATGCAGGATGGACCACTTGATTCTTTGGAGTTCAGCTTCCTTAGCTCCATAACAAAAAGGTGTACCTGTATCATCTGGACTGTTCCTTATGAAATTCTCTGAGTCCTACAAGACAAAAACCAAGATAATTTCCCCAAATCACTCTTTTTTTTTTTTTGTAATGTAGAATGAGTTCCCTCCTTTCTATGTTTTGTTTCCAATAAAATTTGGGGAATGAGATATTGGACTTCTATGGGTTATTCAAGGTGACTTCCCCCTCAAAGATCAGAATGGATGATTCACTGCAGAGAAATGTTGAATGACTCATTTGCCACTAGATTTTAGGACGGAGTAAGAAGTATAGTGTCTTCACCCAGGTTTTGATTACCTACTACCTACGACTCTTTAGTAAGAGAGGACAGAGCATGTTAAAAAATGTAAACATCACGTAATAAGAATATCCAGGTAGATAAATGTACGTCGACAGATGAATGGATAAAGAAGATGTGGTCCATATATACAATGGAATATTTCTCAGCCATAAGAGAGAATGAAATAATGCCATTTGCAACAACATGGATGGACCTAGAGATTGTCATACTAAGTGAAGTAAGTCAGACAGAGAAAAACAAATACCATATGATATCACTTATATGTGGAATCTAAAATATGACACACATGAACTTACAAAACAGAAACAGACTCACAGACACAGAGAACAAACTTGTGGTTGCCAAGGGGTGGGGCAGGGCAGGAATGGATGGGGAGATTGGGGTTAGCAGATATACACTATTATATATAAAATGGATAAACAATAAGGTCCTACTGTATAGCACAGGGAACTATATTCTGTAATAAACCAGAATGAAAAAGAATATGAAAAAGAACATATATATGTATAACTGAATCACCTTGCTGTACAGCAGAAATTAACACAACGTAGTAAATTAACTATACTTCAATAAAATACATTAAAAAAAAAGAACATCCAGGTATTGATAGAAACAGGCTTAAATTTAAAAAGAGAGGAAAAAGAAGTGACCTTGAATGCTAATTGTGTATCCAACAAAGTGGCTCCCACTAAGAGAAGGATAAAATCCAGTTTGGGAAATCAAGGGACTCTTCCGAACCACAGACAGAAGGGTAAAATACTACATTGTAAATGATCAGCAATGATTGATGTGTTAAGTGCTAGGAATTTTAAACGTTTGTTGCTTACGAGTTCTCAGCCCCAGAAGCGAGCCTTCTGGCAATAAATAAATAAATAAGGCAGAATTATGGCTCGGTCGCGGGTTTGACCTGTGCGTGTACTGATCTCTATGACTAAAGAATAAAAGGAATGAGAAACATGGTAATATGTTCCGTATTTTAGGAATTGGTTTTTGTTTTGTTTCGTTTCGTTTTGCTCTTCTGACTTTATCTTGGCCTCAGTTACCCTGTAGCCTGACTTACCGATTTCCTTGAAATGTGACAGTATGCATTGCTCCATTCCAAAGTAATTACAGAGAGAAGATTTGAAACTATAAGTATGATTATTTCCTCTGTCTGCCAAGGACTCTGTTATTGTTCTGATTTTCCTTTCTTTTTTAATCTATCTATCCTCATCTTAGGGAATAATTTTTCATGGAGTTAAAATTGGGATCTGTTCCTAACCACAGTGCGTTTTATACAGAATATTGATCAAAGGGGACTTCCCTGGTGGTCCAGTGGGTAAGACTCCGCGCTTCCAATGCAGAGGGCCTGGGTCGCACCCCTGGTCAGGGAACTAGATCCCACATGCCGCAACTAAGACCCGGCACACAGCCAAAAAAACTAAAAAAAAAAAAAAAAAAAAAGTCAACCAAAGGATTATCACAAGACTCTTGGAGCCGGTATACTTTTTCTTCTTTTTTTTGCGGTACGCGGGCCTCTCACTGCTGTGGCCTCTCCCGTTGCGGAGCACAGGCTCCGGACGCGCAGGCTCAGCGGCCATGGCTCACGGGCCCAGCCGCTCCGCGGCATGTGGGATCTTCCCGGACCGGGGCACGAGCCCGCGTCCCCTGCATCGGCAGGCGGACTCTCAACCACTGCGCCACCAGGGAAGCCCGAGCAGGTCTACTTTTAAGTGGTCCATACCTTCTCAATGGCGTGAGCTGACTTGCACCACACGCAAATGCTGCTGAACCGGGCAGGCTCTAGTAGGTCACCGATCCACGCTGCCTTGATCGGTGGATGCAGGAGTTTGAGACAAGGCTCCTGGCCAGTGCTGGACAGAGACGTGGAGCGGTGGTGTGATGGGTTAGTTATGGGTGGGTGAGCCTCGTCCAGAAACGTCATGTGGTTAGAGCGTGTGCTGGAGTCCGTGCCATTGTCTCCAGCTGAACCCATTGACTTGCAGGCAAAAAACAGAACGCCAGCCAGAGGGCTACTGTATACGTGTATTTCAATTAGTTTGTAAAATCAATTCAGTACACGTGTTCACGGTCACTGTCAGGTTCAGCCTGATCTGCCCGTTTTCTCCAGCTGGGAGATGGACATGGGAAGCTGAAGGATATTCAGGCAGATCATTTTGTGCTCACAAAGGCACATGGTGGAAGTGAAGTGAATGTTTTCTGACTTGAGATGCAACAGGATTACAGAGTTCATCTCTATTTTTATTATTTATTTATTATTGGCTGCGTTGGTTCTTTGTTGCTGCGCGCGGGCTTTCTCTAGTTGCGGCGAGTGGGGGCTACTCTTCGTTGTGGTGCGCGGGCTTCTCATCGCTGTGGCTTCTCCTGTTGCGGAGCACGGGCTCTAGGCGCGCGGGCTTCAGTAGTTGTGGCTCGTGGGCTCAGTAGTCGTGGCTCGCGGGCTCTAGAGCACAGGCTCAGTAGTTGCGGCGCACGGGCTCAGTTGCTCCACGGCCTGTGGGATCCTCCCGGACCAGGGCTTGAACCCGTGTCCCCTGAATTGGCAGGAGGATTCCCAGCCACTGTGCCACCAGGGAAGCCCCATCTCTATTTTTAAAAGGGGTGCACCTCCTTGGAAGTGTGGACTTGACCTCAGACGGGCAGTGTCCTCTCCTGCAGGCAGGGTAACGCGTGATCTATCAACCTGGTCTCTACGGATTTATTTTTCCTTTGTTTTATTTCACCACACTCCTTGGATGACACACTGTCTCTTTCTGGATATGCTAATACCTACGTTCAAGTTTGGTTCTGTTCTATGAGTCCCTCTGTCTCCTTAAGGCGAAGATCTCTGTCTCTTTCTGTTCTGATATCTTCCTTCTTGCAATTCTTTATTTCCAAGTATCCATGTATCCTGCCCACAGAGCCATCTTCAAAAAAACTCACGAATGCTCAGTCTGATTCTAAATGATGGCAACCACGTACTTGAAAATTTGTGGAAGATTTTCCTACACAAAAATAATGTTGTGTACTTACTGGGTCGTTTTCTTACAACTGTACCTCTAAAATCAGGGATGAACTTAACATTACGAATTGGGAGGAAAGCTGTGACCTGGATATTGAGGGGTGATCTTACGATCCCAGGGAAAATAATCTATCGCAGAGATAATGGGTGGTGATCACCTCTGTCTAGGAAAAACAGTCTGTGACCAAGATAATGATCCGTGATCACTGCGCTCACCTCAGTCAGAAGAAATAGTCCATGACTGAGACGGTGGCTGGTGATAATCTTATTCCGAGTTTTATTACAACAGGGGTTTGAAATGTGGGACTTTCCGTTTCACCCTCTCATCCAAGAATGCTTAACTAGCTAACAGGCTCGACACTTCCTGGCAAGTGCACGCTTGGCCAAATTGCTGAGTAGAGAGAAGACTGAGCTTGTCCGGGGGACTCCTGTAGTTCCTTCCCCTGCAATCACTCTGCCCTCCCCCAAAAGAGAAGCTTCTGGCATCCCCCTGCCCACCTGAGATGCTCAGTCTGCCTGGGCTGCCTACACAGTCTCGCATGTTCTACAAATGCTTCCCTTTCTTCCTCAGGTCAGTCTGTACATGTCCCATTGATCTGTGTCTTCAGGTGCCTGATCAAGGATCAAAGCAATGTTGCAAACACGTTCTCAGTAATAACCCTGGTGGCTCCTGAATCAATATCTCGTGCTTACAGGTGTGCTTGCCTCTAATCTCGGAAATTTGATTGTCTTGGATGGTTGTGAGGGTGGAACGGCAAAGGGCCAGGGGCCCATCTGAGCCTCTCCTGAAATCCGTCCACGCAGGTGCCTTTACCCCTCTGACAATCCCATCCCCGCTGCTTGTGATTCAGTCTCATTAGCCAGATTGAGGTGGGACGTTCTCCTCTAAATCGCTGAGTAGGACTGAACTTGGTTGAAGACATTAGATTCCTTTTCTTTCTCTCTTTGTATAGAATGTTTTCTTTAAGCAAAGAGCCGTGTCTATAGAAAGTTTAGCTTAGAATTATCGTTTTGTTTGAAATTATTATTTCTTTCCAAAAAAATCAATTTCTAGAAAGTCCCAATCTTTGTTTCTGAATGAGGAGTCTCGTCATTCTGCCCTCTGTCTCTGATCTTTTTTTCACGAATGCCCTTTGCACGAAAAGGATGGAGTATATGCAAAGCCTTATGGCTGCCCCAGGAGAAACGTTGCTGGAACTGCCGGCTCTGATATGTTCATACGTGTTGGAAACTGTCCTATGAGATCACAGAGCGGGCCTGGAGCTCCTTCCCCAGCCAGAGATGGAAATACCAGATTCCTCATGTTCACTGGAGCACAACTCACACAGAAAGAAATCACTGCCTAGCTAGAGATGGAATATTGTGAGATTAGATAAATATATATAAATAATTCCATCATTTGGCATAATTCCCAATATGCTTTACAGATAACCTCTTTTTATGGGTTGAATTTTGTCTCTCCAAAATTCATTCGTTGGAGTCTTAAGGACTAGTACTTCAGAATGGGACTGCATTTGGAAGTATGGTCTTTGCAGACTTAATCAGGGTAAAATGAGGTTATTATGGTGGACGCTAATCCACTATGACTCGTGTCCTCATATAAAGGAGACATTTGGACACAGAGACGTGTACAGGAGACAGCCATATGAAGACGGAGGCAGAGAGTGGGGTGATGCGTCCACAAGCCAAGGATTGTCAGAGATCACCAGGAAACCACCAGAAGCTGGGAGAGAGGCGTGGAACGGATTCTCCCGCAGGGCCTCCTGAAGGAACCAACCCTGCAGATGCCTTGATTTAGGACTCCTGGACTCCAGACCTTCGAGAGAATACATTTCTGTGTCGAAGTCACCCAGGTTATAGCACTTTGCTACAGCAGCCCTGGAAAACTAATACGCACATCATCTTGCCCAAGGTTTGAATTTTTAATATTTCTTGAATTTCAGTTAACGTGTGAGAAATTGAGGAAATGTCCTTGGCCTTCTTGTGTTTCACCCCATTCCTGTGTTCCACCTTCTCCGGAGCAGAGGTCCTCAAATGGGGGGAGAGAAACTGCGAAGTTTCCCCCTCTCCCCCTTTTGAGGTCTTGTGGTTGGGCTAAGAGTAAAATTGACACAAGACAGATGAACAGGAGAAAAAGAAACACATTTTAATTCGTGTTCTTGGAGCTCTCATAGAAATGAGACTTAAGAAGTGGCCACAGCAGGCGGCTTTTACACTATTTAGACAAAGAAACAAGAAACTGGTGAGAAATTGAAAAGACAAGCTTAGATTGGATGCCTCATTAAGGAAGGATCTAAGCAGAGTTTGGGCTTGGTGTGTTCAATTAATAAAGTCGCCAAGTTTGTTGATACAGGCTTCTCAGCCCCAATTCCCTGTCTCTGGGAATAAGGATGTCCTTCTATCTCCAGATGGAAGGTGGTCACCTTTCACAGGGGAGATGTATTTCCCGCTTCATAGAGACAAAGAGGAAGTTCAGAGTGTCCCTCGTACATTGGCCATTTCTTAAGCAACTTTAATTCAAAATAATCAATATGCCATTGAGTCCTATTTTGGGGTGGCCTGTCCTGATCCCCAACACTACCCTCCTCAGGGGACACTGGGCAGTGCCTGGGAACATTTTTGGTTTCACAGCTGGAGGGGGAGGGGGTACTCCTGGCATCTGGTGGGTGGAGGTCAGGGATGCTGTTCAACACCTCATTATTGAACAGGTCGCACAGCAAAGAGTTACCTCGTCCCACATGTTAGGAGTTCAGACGCTGACAAACGCTACCTTAGAGAACCCCAAGCTCTGAACAATGGATATTAAATTTGGAAAAGTCTGATGGTATTGCAGAGGCTACTTAGGGTAACTACAGCCCAGCTTCATCCTATCTCAGCCAGCAAATTACGTTTTCATGGGAGACACTAATTCCCAGGAAAAACCTTTACCGAGGTGCCAAGGACAGGGCTCGGGGATCCCACCACCCACGGGCTGCAGCCTGTGGAGCAGTAAGAATCCTGCTCGTCAATCACCCTTTTGCTTCCATTCGGTTCAACATCCTGGGACCTCATGTCCCAAGCTTCTGCCATATCCCACAATGTGAGAGAATCTTATACGACCAGAAGCACATCGTATGCAGTAAGTAACTTTCCTTTGAAGCTGTAATTTGGCTGTCTTTTTCATATCTTCAGGCCATTGAAGACATACATATTATCTGTTGTTTAAAATGTTTCCATTAAAAGACAAATATCATATGACATCGCTTATATGTGGAATCTAAAAACGAAAGGTACAAATGAACTTATTTACAGAACAGAAGTAGAGTCACAGATGTAGAAAACAAACTTATGGTTACCGGGGGAGAAAGGTGGATTGGGAGATTGGGATTGACATATACGCACTACTATTTATAAAATAGATAACTAATAAAGACCTACTGCATAGCAGAGGGAACTCTGCTCAATACTCTGTAATGGCCTATATAGGAAAATAATCTTAAAAAAGAGTGGATATGTGTATAACTGAGTCACTTTGCTGTACACCTGAAACTAACACAACATTGTAAATCAGCTAGACTCCAATCAAAATTTTTTTAGAAGTTTCCATTAACACTTGGACAAAACAACCACGCTCGTTTCCTCGTATTGCTGTAAAAAATGATCACAAGCTGAGTAGCTTAAAGCAAGAGAAATTTGTTCTCTCATAGATCAGAAGTCCGAAATCGAGGTACTTCAGGGCCACGCTCTTTCCGGGGGCTGTAGGGGAGAACCTTTTCTTGCTTCTTCCAGGTTCTGACGGCTCCCGGCAATCTTTGGAGCACCTTGGTTTGGAGATGCATCACCCTAATCTCTGCCCCGATTGTCGCATGTCTGCTCCCTGTCTCGTCTCTTCTTATGAGGACTCTGGTCACGTGGATTAAGGATCCATCCTATTCCAGGATGACCTCATTTTAACTCATTACACTTGTACGTTTCAAATCAGATCACATTTAGACGTTGGGCAGATGTGAATTTGGGGGGAACACTGTTAAACCTAGGGTCACCATCTTTGGGGGGAATACTGTTCAACCTAGTAGAACCACCAAGCAGAAACAGTAGATATTATTAAAACCAGATGGCAAATATCTAAAAACATCTGCTGAACTTGAGGATGTCCAAGTACAATGCCCATCCATTGTAACTACGAGTGGATGACATGCATCTATCTGTTCGACTTCCACTTGGCTCTTTTAGTGAGACCGGGTTCGATTTTGTTCAGACCTTTTGTTACTGAGACCAAGCCCATACCGTCGCCGCACAACAGACCAATAAATTGAGAGGAGAGTTGTTAGGGCAAGGAATAGTGAGCTTATTTATATATTTATTCATTTTGGCCACACCGCATGGCTTGTGGGAGCCTAGTTCCCCAACCAGGGATCCAACCCGGGCCCCCAGCAGTGGAAGTGTGGAGTCCTAACCACTGGACCACCAGGGAAGTCCCAGCAGACCTAGGAGGTGGTGGACTAGTGTCCCAAAGAACCATCTTGCCCTGGTTTGAATGCTGGCTTCTTTTTATAGAACAAAGAGCGGGAGGTGAAGAGGTAAATTTCAAAAAAAAAAAAAAAAGCCATAACTTATTGCAAATATTTCCTGGTTCTAGCCAGACTCCTGGGGGGATGTTAATTTCTTCTCTCCTGCAGTCATTCACGGGTGGGTCTGGTTGGTATGTTTCCTGTGAGCTGAACAAAGGTATTTTAGCTTAACCCTCAGGCAGGGGAGACAGGGTTCCCAGAGACTGGCTATTATGTATATGTTAAGCTGTAGGCAACATCCCTTTAGTGATTAACTTATAGCAAAAACAGTAGAATGCAAAGGTTAAAGTAAAAAAAAAAAAAACAGATCCAACATGAAGTCAGATTGGTTCTTCCCTGTTATACCTTCTCCCAACCTTTGTGACATTGATAATGGAAAGTTTTCTGTCCTCTCCATTCTTAAATCCATACGTTGGTCTGGACATGCATCTTGGCATCCTTTCTCCTGCCATGAATGTCCCCCAGAGTTGATCTAGGTGAGACATGAAAAGACAGGAGAGACATCAAGAGTGAGATCTGTCATCTGGAATCACAATCGTGGGCAAAAGAAATCATGCCAGAGAGCATATTTTCATCACTTTAGTTAGAAAAAGATACACAGAGTCTAAGGGAAACATCCGCTGCTTTCGGGATGAATGCAGAACAGGAAAATGCGGGCCTGTTTTTGGAGACACTTGAGAAAGGATGTGCGCGGTCTGAACCCTGGCTTCGCCAAGGGAACAGGCCACATCCTCTCCCTCAGGGAGGAGAGGAGAGAGACAGGAAGGAGTTTCTCTCACTCTTTTCCTTGTGGAGAATTAAGTAGCCATCCCTGCTCCCTATGGAAACAAACGTTTTCCTCCTGCAGTCTCTGCATGGTCTGTTCTGAATGTCCTCTCTGTGAACTTGCGTGATTGCAACATCACCAGCTCTGAAGACGTTTGATATGTTTGCCCTGGAATTCACTAACATTCGGTTTGTTTACAACGCGGCTTTCCTGTCCAGCGTCCCTCAAATTCCACACGTTGGGACCCGCCACCTACAGGGTGGAGCGAGCCGATCCCATCCACAGCACAACGACAACTGCTTTGAAGACTTGAAGAGCAGCAAAACCACAGAGGTGAATCCACGGAGAGAGGCAACGCCCGTGAGCTCACATACAGTGGGAGGCGACGGAGGATTTCAAAAGTGCTTCTCTCGGCAGAGGTGGGGGACTTTGATGTGCGTTGCCAGATGCACTTAAGGAAGGAATGAAGAAGAAACCAAGAATCCCCAGGGTTTCCATGGCATCAGGTCTGCTGCAATCCTTCGGCTGCAAGCTGTTTCCTCCTGTCCCAAGCCAGAAGGCGGAAGGATGGTGCTGGGGTCAAAAAGCGGCAAGGTTAAATGCGGTTCCTGACGTGCAGAGAGAGGATTGCAGAGAATCAAGTCCTCCTTGAGGGCATGGCCCCCAACCTGCTGGAGAGGTTACGGCTATGCACTGTTAGCAACAAACACTAGGGCCGGAGTTTGGGGAATGGGCATGAAAAAGGTGGTACGTAAATACAATGGAAGTTTACGCAGCAAGAGTAAGAAATGGCTTGGAAGCAACCGAGATGTTCTTCAGGAGGTGATGGATACATAACTGGAACTGGAACTGGATGGATACATACAAGGAACTGTGGTCCATCCAGGCCATGGAATATGAATCAAGGCTAAAAAGAAATGAGCTATCAAGCCATGAAAAGACACAGAGGAACTGAAATGAGTATGACTTGGTGCAAGATGCCAACCTGCAAAGGCTACAGACTGTGTGATTCCAGCTCTAGGACATTCTGGAAAAGGCAAAACTAGGGAGACAGTCAGAGGATCAGTGGGGGTACCAGGGGTTTAGGAGGGGCAGGTGTGAAGGGTGGATGGGGCACCACAGAGGACTTTTAGGGCAGTGAACCTACTCTGTATGATGCTGTAATGCTGGATACATGTCATCATAAGTTTGTCCAAACCCAGAGAATGTACAAGACCAAGAGCGAACCCTAAAGAAACCTATGGGCTTTGGGGGAAGATGACGTGTTCAGTGTAGGTTCATCCGTTGTAACAAGTGCCCCGTCTGGAGGGGGACGTTGCTAATGCGAGAGGCTGTGTGTGTGCGCACGGAGGAGGTCTATGGGAAATCTCTGTACCTTCCTTTCAATTTTGCTGTGAACCTAAAGTGACTCTTCAAAAAGTCTCTTTACAAAAGGAGAGAGAGAAAAAACAGGGATGGAGTACTACGTCATAGACAATCATGAAAACACAATGCTAAGTGAAAGAAGCCAGTCACAAAAGACCACACGGTGTAGATTTCACTTCTATGAAACGTCCAGAAAAAGCAACTCTATAGAGACAGGGAGCAGATTGCCAGAAACTGGGTGTGGGGTGCTTAGGAACAGGGATAGCTATAAACAAATACATGGGAATTTGGGGGCAGTGATGGAAATGTTCTAAAATTTGTTTTATGGCAATGGCTGTACAACTTGGTAAATTTGCTAAAACTCAGTAACTCTTTTGCTTCACACAAGTGAGTTGGATGGAGTGTAAATTACACTTCCATTGTTTAAAAGAAAGCGGGTGGGATCACCTTGTCTGGCAAGTGTCACGCTGGGATCGATCAAATAGTAAAGTAATATCAGTGGAATTCTGAATCTTTTTTTACAGAGCCTGGGCTCTTAATTTTTAGGGCTGAATTCTAGAGCTGGCTTTTCATGTTCAGCTTTATATAAGCACATCTCCAATTTAGCCTGACCCTTAATTAGAATAAATGCAGCCGTGCATTTAGAATTGTAAGATGGGATTGGATTTACAGCTTTGCACTTACAGCCATTTAACTGTTGGAAGATTTGGTCGAGTGTCAAACTGTATAATAGTACATATATCTCAGGACCCTGGAAAGGATTGCATATGTGAAAAGTATTTGCAAACTGTAGGAGACTTGTAAAAAATGTACACTTCTTACTCCAGTTAATGTTGTTTTTTATTATTGAACATTTACACGTATTCTGCCCTAGTCCTCGATTCTCTGACTGCAGACCTTGGGGCTGGAAATGAGCTTTTAATATAAATGGCTATGTTATCTTTTAAATTGCCAACTCTTGTGTTTCAACTACGGATCTTTTGGACAGAAGTTTCAAAATGGCAGATGTAGACATTAGTTTCATTTTCAGTTATTTTTAGCCAGTTGCTAAGTGAAAGAAATGATCTAGTGGTAGAACGTCCCCATAATATTTTATAAAATCACTCATATATGATGAGTTAAAAAAATAAGACTATACTTCTTTCTAAATTAATCTTATCTGCACTTTTATACCAGTGGTGGACTTGTGAAAAGAAAGTTGTGTGCAATTAGAGTTTAAAATATTTTACGGAGACAAGTTTTCCAAAGTATGAGATCAGGTAGCCTGTCAAAACCGGTTATAAAGAGAAAGGTTTGGAAATAGATGATTAAAACGGTTGAAGAAGGATGATCTATTTTTTTCTCCCACTTTGGGCTTAAAATCTCTATATGGGAAACGTCGGAGATATATTTTGGGTTCATTTGTACATGAAACACGTATAAACAATAGCAGTATCTTTTTTATATAAATTTATTTATTTTTGGCTGCATTGGGTCTTCGTTGCTGCACGTGGGCTTTCTCTAGTTGCGCGAGCGGGGGCTACTCTTCGTTGCGGTGCGCGGGTCTCTCATTGCGGTGACTTCTATTGTTGCGGAGCACGGGCTCTAGGCGCGCGGGCTTCAGCAGTTGTGGCTCACAGGCTCAGTAGTTGTGGTGCATGGGCTTAGTTGCTCCGCGCCATGTAGGATCTCCCCGGACCGGGGCTCGAACCCGTGTCCCCTGCATTGGCAGGCAGGATTCTTGGCAATTGCGCCACCAGGGAAGTCCTCTACAGTATCTTTAAATCACTCTGCAATGATGCCCAGCTCAGCTTTCAAAATCACTTTCGTCTTTTCAACAAGGTACACGAGGCAAGTTGTTGCGGATTTGTTTTTTGAGGTTGATGGGAATCGTCAGGGTGGAGAAATCCATTTTCTCTGGAAGTGGTGTGGTGATGAAGAGATAAAGAATGAAAGGGGTGCAGAGCCAGGGCAAGTCTGCCGAGGGACTCTCTGAAATGTACGTGGATCTCTGCAAGGGCAAAGGTTAACTCAAGGGGATTCCCTCTGTCTCTAGTTGACTTACGGTGCAGGGGTACAGCTTCTGGGTTGTTTTGGCACCTTTAAATGCACCTGGGTGCATTTAAATAAACAAACTTTTTAGAACAGTTGCAGATTTACAGAAAAACTGTACTGTCTTGCACAGAGACTAGTTATATACCCCATACCCAGCTTTCTGTATCAAGGTGTTGCACGAAGATGGTACATTTATCACAGTTGATGAACCTATATTGTTATTAGCTAGACTTCATACTTTATTTAGATCTCCTCTGGTTTTCCCTAATGAGCTTTTTTTGTCTTAGGAGCTCATGCAGGTTCGCACATGACATTGAGTGTTTCTATCTCTTCAGGCTTCTCTGGGCTGTGACATTTTCTCAGACTTCCTTTGTTTTTTATTTGTTTGTTTGTTTTTTGCGGTACGCGGGCCTCTCACTGTCGTGGCCCCTCCCATTGCGGAGCACAGGCTCCGGACGCGCAGGCTCAGCGGCCATGGCTCACGGGCCCAGCCGCTCTGCGGCATGTGGGATCTTCCCGGACCGGGCCACGAACCCGCGTCCCCTGCATCGGCAGGCAGACCCTCAACCACTGCGCCACCAGGGAAGCCCAAGACTTCCTTTGTTTTTGATGACCTTGACAGTTTTGAAGAGGACTCTGGGCAGGTATTTTGTAGAATATTCCTCAACTGAGATTTGTCTTGATGTTTGGGTCATGATTCAACTAGGGTTATGGGTTCTTGGGAGGAAGACCACAGAGGTGAAGTGCACTTCTCATCACGTTGTGTCCAGGGTGCCTGCTCTCAACCTGACTTATCCCTGTGGATGTTGACCTTTGTCACCTGGTGCAGGTGTGTTTGTCAGATTTCTCCATGGTGAAGGTAGTTTTTCCCCTTTTCTATGTGCCAACTAACCTGTCATAATGCTCTGAATAGACCTCTATTCCACGTATAAGGACAGAGACCAAAGAGAAAGGTAGATGTACAGATGATAGATAGATAGGTAGCTAAGTAGCTAGCTAGCTAGAGATCAATATATTTATATTCAACTAGCTAGCTATCTATCATCTATCAAATCTATTCACCTATGTATGTATGCATATATGTATCTATTTACCTATCAACATCTATCGCTAGTATGTATCAATATCTATCAATCTATCCATCTACCCATCTAACTATGTATCTATTTACCTAACAACATCTATCACTATATCTATCAGTATCTATCATCTATCTATCATCTTTCTGTCTATATACCTACCCACCTACCTACCTATCATCTATTATTAATAGTGTTCTCTATCTGGATGTAGGAACATGTTTTTCATCCCCCTAGCCATTGTTGAGATATCCCTTCCATTTTCATGCATCCGATCCATCAAGGAAAATTCTTCGCTCTGTCGGATAACCAGCATGGAGGCACAGGAGAGAACTCCCCAACGCAGTCCACAATATGCATTTACAGTCCTTGCTCACCCTCAAGTGCCTTCTGCCTGGAACTGCAGCCTGGAATGAATACTCTACACATCTGACACAATCCTTTCTCCCAAAGGCAAGTAGAACATGGCTTTGTCAGACGCAGGGCCAAATTGCTTCCACCCAGAGCATCTATATTTTCCTACAAAACATTGCTCAAGATTAAATTCTACCAGCATCGATAGGATCTTTTAGCTCTATGTTATTTCTCTCCTTCCCCTATCCTCGCTCTGTCCTACTACTAGCCTTATTGCCATGGTGCCTTTGCCTCCATCCAAATTGTATGGGTCCCTCCTCACCTCCCTGGTAGGTAGGTAGGTGGGTAGGTAGATAGATAGATGATATGATGGGTAGATGGATGGATGGATGGGGGGATGGTTGAGTTGCTGCTTTCCCCCAAGAGGGATTGGATGACCACCATCTTGTCCGTTGGAAGTTAAGCCAGTGTGTTTCTACTGCCAGGAGTACTTGCATTTTGGTTCAATGTCTGTTTAAGAATTTGTTTGGCTCCATGGGAAGGGAAGATCAAGAAGGGCAAGTGTGTTGAAGTGTATAAGGAAGATCCTTCTCAGTGTCTAAAGCTTCCCTAATCACAGCTCCTTGTAACAGAAGACATCATGTAATCATGTAAAGGTTCCATCAGAACGTGAGAGTTCCACTTGTGTCTCTACCACCATGGTTTCCTGACCTAGGATAAGTCATTCCAGGTCTTTAAGTTCTGGCATCTTCAAGGGTCAAGACCAGAACACCGATGCCATGAGCAGCTATGTGAACACAGAGGGGTTCGGTGGTCACATCCCCTAAATGTCTATACTGAAGCCACAGCAAAGATTCATTTCCTTCAGGTCACCCTGTACGCGTGAAGCATCAGCAGGGATTCTGCTCTCTGGAGTTACTTCTGCTCAAAGGGGATGGTCCAGAACTAGGGTCACTGCCACCCTCATCTACAAGAGGTGCTGTGGACCTAGAAGCACAGAGCAGGAAATATTCGATGCTCAGCACACACGTGACAGCCACAGAACCCTTAGAAATGCCTTTGTGGTCATCTTTATACTTGTGTCCCAGTGGAAGAAGGGAGAAAAAGGGACTCAGAAAGTGACCACAAAAAATGCCAATCACAGGCAACTCTTGGTCAATGTTACTGTCTTTCTTTTTCTAGTCTACATTCAGATCATCACGAATGGACATTTGTGTCCATTCCTTCCTCCGTGAATGATGCACAGATGCACACTTCAGATCCCAAACTTATCTTTGAGATTTGTATCAATTCTAAAAAAAAAATTTTAATACATGTATGGGGGAATGAGCCACCACCATCTTCCCAATGAGTAAATTTACAGAGACACTGGTCTTGCCAAGGACAAAAAAACAACAAACAAAAAAAATGGTCCACACAAAAAATTACATTAGGGCCGATTGAAACCAGATGCCCGCGCGGATTTCCCTTAGAGAAGTTCTAAATTTTGTTTGGAAATGATAAGAGTGCATAATTCAAAATCCCTCCCTTTTGTGTATCGAGAAAGGGAGTGTGGGTTCAAAGGTTGCTATTGGGTGGTTACCTTTTATGTTATGAATTTCTGGGATTCCATAGATACCGGGAGAGTTCCATTTCCGTGGAGCCGCGCGCGCGCCTCGCGTCTGTTTTTCTCTGGAGCTCAGAGCACGATTATCGTTCTCATTTGGTTAATTATTTGTGGGGATTCTGTTGGTGGTGGATGGCTCAGGGCATCATTTCAGATCAAAAGTAATGAAATTGGCATGAAAAGTGTGGTTGTTTTTTTTTTTTCACAAACTTAAGAGTTTTTTTTTGTTTTTTTTTTAAACAAGAGTCTGTTCACTTCCTGTAAAGTAACCACTGCTGTGGTTTCAAAGATGCAAGACAGTGAAGGGATGTGTCTGATCTCCTAACCTGGCTACTTCCTTGTTCTCCCGGGGAGTCTGAGGCACTTGTCCTGACGACTAGCTATTTGCAGGACACAACGGCATCTCACAACCACCCCTCAGCATTATGGGAGTAACTCGTGTTTTTCCTATTCAGGACAATAATGCCGTCAGTGAGTCAATTTTGCCGGCAAAATCGCATAAGACCCAAAGACAAATCGTGATACATTAAAAAAAAAATTACCTTAAAAGTCATTCTGGGTGTCCTTAGGAGCTAAAACTATTGAAAAAGTTGAAAGTGATGCCTAGAATTTCTGTAAATATTGGCCTTAAAGTTGGTCGATTTGAAAGAAAAGGGGTGGGGCTTCCCTGGTGGCGCAGTGGTTGAGAGTCCGCCTGCCGATGCAGGGGACGCGGGTTCGTGCCCTGGTCCGGGAAGATCCCACATGCCACGGAGCGGCTGGGCCCGTGAACCATGGCCGCTGAGCCTGCGCGTCCGGAGCCTGTGCTCCGCAACGGGAGAGACCACGACAGTGAGAGAGGCCCGCGTACAGCAAAAAAATTTTAAAAAAGGGGTGGGGGAGAGGAGTTTATGGGATGCTTTAGAAAATGGTGTATAGAATTAAATATGATTGTTTAGAGGGTATTAGGTTGTGGTTACGGAAAAAGGATCAGCTTTCAAAGTTTAGTAAATAGAAATCCCACAGTTAAGTAGATACACATTCTCAAGGGAAGTTTTCTTTGGCAGGAACATGTCCGTGGTAGTTGCTCTTTGCCAAGAGAAGAGCCCTGCAAGCTGGAAGGATTTCCTGTCAAGGGTATTACAGGACAGATACAGTGCTGTGTACCTTTTAGGATTGTTTGCAGGAGTTAATTCTTCACACTCAGGGTCATTGCTTCCCAGTAACCAAGAAATTGTTGGTTCTACCAGGGAATCAGAGCTCGCTTTGGATGGTATTGGGTACGTTTGCTACGCTGAGCACAGGTGCCCTTGCATTATTACATGAGGGAGGGCAGTCCCCATGTGGCCATGGGAAAGATGGGGTGGTCCTCCAGTGTAGGTCCCCTGCCAACAAGACCCTCCATCTTCCGCCTGGGGTGGCTTCCTCGACTACATTTCCTCCTTTCCTGGTTCCCCTGAAAGTGGTCAGGGATGGGGGTGGGATGCCGACTCCGAATGCGGGGTCTTATATGGTGTCCTTTCTGGGGACCCTGCAGGCATCTCACTACGGTGGTCTTTCTTCCTTCTCATGCACGCGTGGCATGTCTGTGACGGCTTGTGCTGAAGGGCATCCCATGCTCCCAAGTAAATCTCAGCTGACACACAACACGGTTATAAGCAAACGACAGAAGCATGCATGGCGTTGGTGTGTCTGACGTTTCAGGGTTCAGAACTCCGATGGCAACGTTCCAACATCATGCTTGGGAGACAGGCCAGTTTTCTCCGTGCTCTTAAATTTCGAGGACTCAGAGATGCAATCTTCTTGGTTCCACGTTTTCCATGGTTTTTACCTCCAGTGGCGCTCCCGGACGCTTCCCAAGGAACAGAACAGTTGTTTGCTGTTTCTCTGGATTTGTTCAAGAAGGTACTGGAGAAAGGTCTTATTTCCAAGTTTCCTGATGAACCTGTATTCCGGTATATAATAGTTTGCATCTGCTAATCCCAAACTCCTGGAAAAGGACAGGAAAAAGAATGTATATATATATGTATAACTGAAGCACTTTGCTGTACACCGGAAACTAACACATGGTAAATCAACTATACTTCAACAAAATAAAATTTCAAAAAAAAGATCCATTCCGAGCTAAAGGGTCCTAGAACTCTGTCACTTCTTTCCAACCAATCCTCTCTCTCCAAATTTTGCTCAGAAATCAGCCTTCCTTCCTGGGTTGGTGGGACCCAGCCAGAGCTCATGGATTACACACTGGGAAACGGCTTTCCACAAAAAGTCAACCCCAGGCGACCTTGTCAGTATAGGTCCAGCCCATGAACAGCCATCGGAAAGGGCAATTAATGTGGTCATTTCAATGCCAGGGACCCTGGTTTCCATGCAGTTGGGCCAAATTGAAGCCTAATTAAGCACTCAGCATGCTAATCCAATTATGGTTTTCTTGCGCCAGATCACGTTTTTTTCCCCCAGTAATGATCCTGAGGCAGTACAGGGGAAAGGTATGTCATTTTCCAGGCATCTGTGGGTATTCAGTGAGCCTTCAGGGTGAACATAAAAATAGTCTCTTTTAGAGTAAGGAAATGGTCTTTGCTTAAAATGTTGATGGTTTGTTCATCATGGATTATTTTTGCATTCATCTGATTTATTATAATATTGCATTAAAATATTACGTGTCTTGACTACTGAATTTTTTGCTGCCCCCTGAAAATTTTGCCAAGGTGACTGCTTCTCTCACCTCACCCTAGCCCTGCCCTGGGCACCAAGCTGGTTAAAAAATTATATCTATCTATCTATACACACACACACACACACACACACACACACACACACAGTTATATATAGCTGGTTACAATGCATTTATGTATGAATACATATATTTTTAGAGATATGGGAACATATGTATATGTATAACTGATTCACTTTGTTATAAAGCAGAAACTAACACGCCATTGTAAAGCAATTATACCCCAATAAAGATGTTAAAAAAAAAAAGATTGAAAAAGCCTTGGATTATTGAATTCTATCACCGATGTGTTTCTGGTTCTTATTTTAGAATAAATGATATCCGTATCAGATTATCTAGGTGATTAGCACAATGGATCTGACCTGAAAGTAGGAAGCCTTCAGCTCAGCTGTTCCCTGAACCTGACTGATTTAGTCCACGTGCTCCACCCAACCCAGGAAGGGAGCCAGCCTCTGCCTCACTCAACCAAACAGTGTTCCATGTTTGGGTGGAAAGGAAGATGCATTCCAGCTGTCTCCAAAAATGAAGAAAATCAGAAGATTTTCCCCCTTCTTCAGTGAAATAAACCTGACCTTCTGGTAGGAGAGTCTTAAATCGGAAATGGTTTAACCGAATCACAACAGGAAACAGCTCTGGTTACAGCCCAGCTTGCTTAGGTCCTAATGGGTGAAGAGAGCATCCCATCCCTACTTCCCGAAACTCTGGGTATAGCAGGTAGTTTTCCTAAGGGGCCTTGACAAAGGGTGTCGGACTTTGCCTTTGGGATTTCTGCTGTCAGAACTGCCTAAAGAAGAATGAATATTTGCCACAGGAAGAAGCAATAATCCAATAATTGGGAACCCTGTCTCTAAATGTAGTTAATTTCTATTTAATTAGCCAGTAACTACATTTAAAATAAAGAACAGTTGGTAATCAAAAACAGGTGGATAAAGGATGAGCAATTGTGCAACAGGATAGAATTACTAGGCCAAAACAAAGTTGGGGGAAAGTGAGAGACACGATGCTTCAGAGAAAGCATGGTTGGGAGCGGAGTGATTGTCGACAAGCAGCTGTGGGCCTCATCAAGATTTATATCAGCTTTTCCTTGTGTTTGTTAGCCATCAATAAACTGATTTTAATCACCAAAAAATATATATTTATGTATATATATTATATTTTATACATACATTTATATCAATATATAAATTTTAAATGTATAAGTATGTATTGCATTAACCACAACTGGTTAATTGTATCAAACTATAATGTGTGTGCCCCTGTGTGTATGTGTATAAAATTTTTAACCAGCTATATAGTATACACTTATGAATATATTATATATACATATATTTTATATGTATTAACTATAATATATGTATATACAGATATAATTTAAACCAGTCATATATACATAATATGCATATTGTACATACAAACATATGTATATAGTTTTTAATATGTATAAAATATAATGTATATTTTAACCAGCCATACAGAAGTAAATACATAATTTTATATGTATAAAATATAATATGTATGTACAGAAATAGATGTCATTGTAACCAACTATATATATACACATATGTATATACGTATAAACATATGTGTGTATATATTATGTATATACATATGTGTGTGTGTGTATATATATATATATATATATACACACACACACACATCTATATGATTTTTTAACCATCAGTGGTGCCCAGGGCGGGGCTAAGATGAGGTAAGAAAAGCTAGTACCTGGGCAAAGAATTTCGGGGGGACATAAAAAACTAAATTCAGTAGTCAGGTACATAATATTTTAATTACACACACACACACACACGCTCTGCTCCGAGACCATAAGTCTTCCCATAAAGCAGACAAGGTAACATTTGCAGCCAGCCCTGGTATGTAAGTAAAGAAACTGACCTTGTTTAAACAGAGGCCTGACTTCTGATCTCAGCTCCGGAGATGACCTCGAAGTCCTTGGAGTGTCCTGCCTGAGGTGTCTTTTTCTTTGCCTGGGGACCTTAGATCACTGGATTTAGGGTCTAAAATGTGACATGGGGTGGGCGGGGGTCAGGTGCTACCAGGGAGTTTGGGGGTGAGGGCTGGTCAAACTGGCAGTGATGCTGTGATGTAGGGTGGGAGCTTTGGGTCCTGCCCAAAGTTTCAGCTCCGACCTCCATAGCGGCTGAAGGCTGAGGTCCATCATGCAGGCCATTGACCATGGAGCCCTCGATAAAGTCTGGACACTGAGGGTGGGGTGAGCTTTCCTGGTTGGCGATGCTTCCTGCAGATGAATGATCACCATGGGTTACCAGGAGGAGTGTGTGCTCCACGGGGAGAGGACCACAGGGGCTCTGCGCTGGGTGCTTTCCTGGACCCTGCGTGGGGCACCCCTTCCCCTGGACCCTGAGCTGTGCACCTCTTCCTGTGGCTGACTCCACTGCGTGTCCCTTGCATGTAATACACGAGAGCCGTAAGTGTATAACAGCTTGCCGTGAGTTCTGGGGTCCCTCTAGTGAATGATCAAACTCAAGCGTGGTCTTGGGGACCCCCAAAGGTTGCAACTGGTGGTCTTTGGGAACCGTTCCTTCTAAGTCCGACCTTGGCTAAGTCTTGCACTGACCCTGTCTTGGCTGGATCTAATGAAATGCAGTGCCTGGAGGTTTCTTTGGAGCCTGGGTTTTTTGTTTTGTTTTTCTTTTAATTTTTATTGGAGTAGAGTTGATTTACAGTGTTGTGTTAGTTTCAGGTGTACAGCAAAGTGAATCCACTCTGTTATTGTTATTTTTTGGTTCTTTTCCCATGTAGGTCGTTACAGAGCACTGAGTTCCCTGCGCTCTACAGCAGGTTCTTATAAATCATCTATTTTACATTTAGTAGTGTGTATCTTCCAGTTTATCCCTCCCCAGCCCCCCCTTTCCCCTTTGGTAACCATAATTTTATCTTCTATGTCTGTGAGTCTGTTTCTGTTTTGTAAGTAAGTTCATTTGTGTCATATTTTAGATTCCACATGTAAGTGATACCATATGGTATTTGTCTTTTTCCATCTGACTTACTTCACTTAGTAGGATAACCTCTAGGTCCATCCATGTCCCTGCAAATGGCTATTTCATTCTCTTTTATGGCTGAGTAATATTCCATTGTATACATGTGTCACATCTTCTTTATCCATTCATCTGTCCGTGGACACTTAGGTTGCTTCCATGTCTTGGTTATTGTAAGTTGTGCTGCTATAAACATAGGGGTGCATGTGTCTTTTCAAATTATAGTTTTCTCTGGGTATATGCCCAGGAGTGGGATGGCTGGGTCCTATGGTAGTTCTATTTTTAATTTTTTAAGGAAACTCCATACTGTTCTCCATAGTGGCTGCACCAATTTACATGCCCAACGGTGTAGGAAGGTTCCCTCTTTGGAGCCTGGGTTTTTGATCATACTTTTCTATTTTTCTTCACCAATACGTATGTGTCTGTGCGTGTGTGAAAGAGAGAGAGAGAGAGAGAGAGATTAGCAAGACAGACCCCTTCCTATTTTTGTGTGGTTTGCAGCCATCTACTGAGATTCTAATAATAACGTTGTCCGGTGATTGGAATTTAAAATGTCCACCAGAAGCCTTGAAGTGGATGGGACCTTTGGCGGCTTTCCTATCTTCCTGGCGATTTATCCTTTTCGCTGACTTGTAGCCACACATCTGTTTGTATTTATATCCAGATGCAGCACGTTTGGGAGGCTCTCATTTACAAGCTGACCTCGGAGATATTGTAGGTTCACTGCAATCAAGTAACTATCGCAATAAAGCAAGTCCCACGAATGGTTTTGGTTCTCGGCCCGCTAGACTGTAGTCTAATTAAGTGTGCGGTATCATGACGTCTAATAAAGCAACGTGCCTTCATTACAAAGTATTTTATGGCGAAAAAATGCTAACCATCCTCCAAGCCTTCAGTAAGTTGTAGTACTAACTTCAAAGCTCAGCGATCACAGGTGATTATAACTAACACAGTCAGAGTGGAAAAGTTTGAAATACTGGAAGAATTACCAAAATGTGACCCAGAGACACGATGTGAGCAAATGCTTTTCGAAAAATGGCACTGATCGACTTGCCCAAAGCAGGGTAGCCACAAAACCTCAATTTGTAAAAATAAATAAATAAAAATGCAATATCTGTGAACACAGTAAAATGAGATATGCCTGTAATTTTTCATGGGGGCTTAGGAAGGGCACAAACACCCCATCACACTGACCTCGGTTAATCGTAAGGCACATCTGAATTGCTCACGCTTGTAGCACCCCATAGGCAGTTGTATATTTTTTTTTATTATTTATTTATTTATTTATGGCTGTGTATGCCTCTTTGTTTCTGTGTGAGGGCTTTCTCTAGTTGCGGCAAGCGGGGGCCACTCTTCATCGTGGTGCGCGGGCCTCTCACTATCGCGGCCTCTCTTGTTGCGGAGCACAGGCTCCAGACGCGCAGGTTCAGTAATTGTGGCTCACGGGCCCAGTTGCTCCACGGCATGTGGGATCTTCCCAGACCAGGGCTCGAACCTGTGTCCCCTGGCAGGCAGATTCTCAACCACTGCACCACCAGGGAAGCCCCAGTTGTGGTTTTTTGTTTTGTTTTGTTTTTTTTTGTCATTGATCCAACTTACTTCCAAATAAACTTGAATCCCAACCTGGCTGTGACTTTTCACAGGACAGGTGATACACCGCTATGACCCATCGCGTCTTCTGGTGCAAGTGATTGATTCTGAACGGTTGGGAAGTTTAGGAACAAAGAAGCACTTGTACCGAAACCAAATCATTTTGGAGACTGTCTTTAGACCTGTCTTCTCTCTGTATGACTTTGTTTTGCATTTGGTGAAATTGGAAATGAGTTATAAGGTATGGCTGGGGTTCTGGTTTTCCAAGAAAAATAACGGACAAAAATCTAGAGGACTTTTGCAGACGCAGGGTTTTGGTGGGTGAGGCCGTGAGCAGGGCAGCAGCCTGTGGTCACCTGGGTTGAAAGCACAGTCTGGGATGTCAAGGCATGGGTTCTCCCAGGAATACCTAAACCCACATGCCATGTGGCCGGTCAAGCTGACGCTTGGCGATATAAAACATTCTCTAATTCGCAGAGCAGAGAAAGACGCATGCATCCACTCCAGTACGACCGTTTTTATGGACCTAGGCAAATATTTCACAGGTGTGTGGTGCCGTGACAAGCTCTGGTTATAGCTGACTTATAATCTTTGGAAAGAACCAGTGTTGACTTCCAGGACTTTTATGCTCTATAAACATAATCTGTTTTACCTAAAACGTGGATTCCCTGAGGCTGCAGGCAATTTTGCCCTAAAGGAACCCACTGGATGCAGATCCCGAGCCCCTGAATTGAAACAATCTTGAAGATTTGAAAACGGTTAGGATTTGACCATGTCTATGAATTCAAAAAACGTTGGACGAGGTCAAAAAAAAATCATGGGCGACTTTTTGCTTTCACGGTGGTGATAGACACATTTCCAAGAGAGCATGTATCTTTTATATTTGCACTGGCTTCTGCGTTTCCCCTGCAACAAAGCCCTCTTGTGAGATTTTAAACTTATAAAAGTATATTATGCTTGAAAGCGTGCCCTTGGGACTCTTCACAGCTTTATGACTAAATGATGAATTTATTACAGTTCCTGGAACTCCTCCAGCCTCACCGAACACAGTGGTTCCTCAAGAATATGCAAGTTCATAGACGCTGAGCTAGTATTTCTATAAAACTGTTTATTTTTTAACCTGAGGAGAAAAGGAGTTACATGTTGGCATCAGTATGTGTCGTTTTAAATCATTGACGCAGTGTTTTGACATTTTGACGCAAAATGGATCGAGGAATTTTCCATGAATAGATTTGAAGGGGAATTTTAATTTTTTACAGTGCACCTGAAAAGCTAACATTACTTTGGAATCAATTCGCCCACGAATATGATTGCCTTTTATTACTACCTGAGGAAATGAGAATAACAAAATACCTCTCCGAAAATGATAGCGTGATTTGAGAGAAAACCGAAGCTCAGCTGATTTCATTAGTCGCCTGAAGTTTTGCATGATTTCTTAAATGTTTAAATCTTTATGGGTGTATTGCCGCCATTGACAACGTGCCGGATCAGACTCGCCCATGAGCTAACGGTTTCTAAATGTTAAAATACTTTTAAAAATTCAAAGGAAGGGTGATATTTGTTGACATAGCGTTTTATTGGCAAACAGCTGTGCTCACTCATTTATGAGTCATCCGTGGCTGCTTTCTTGCTATGATGAAATAGATAAAACCACATGACCCACGGAACTGAAAATATTGACTATCAGGCCTCAAAACGTTTGCTGGTTTCTGGTTTTACATAGTGAGTTAAGCAACCACTAATTTTGGAATTCTGTAGGCTAGGGAGCCAATAGATGTAGGTAGATGTCAACCACACATTCAGGGTTCTTGCAAATGACTTGAACAGGACATGAAAACATTCAGACATTAGAAATGAGAGATCCAGAAAGGAGAACAGTCACATATGTTGGCACCAAGAAAACCCCAAGGAAGAGATGCAAGTTGAGCGAGATCTTTGGGGATAAGGCAAATCTTGGAAAAGAAAGCACTTCATTAATTTAGGGCATCTTTTTCCAAAGCAGGTAAGGTGGGGACACCATCCTTACAGTTGGGTGTTTCTGCCTGGGGTGACAAAAGCAGTGGCCTTTTGGCACTGGGGTCATCACCGTCCCAAATCTACCTTTCCTTCCTCCTTGTCACCTCCTATCCCGTCCCGAGCCAGAGGGTCTACACAAACGAGTACTGTGCCTATGAAGAGTTGGACTCTTTTCATCAGTTTTAGCGGAAACTAACAGAAAATAATCATTCTCACAGGGTCACACAATAAGGAAATGCATGCTCGCACACAATGAGGAGTTCTAGGCACGGAATCGTTGGGTTTGGCCATCTTCCTCGTCTTGGCTTTGTCTACAGGCTAGCTTCTCTCATGGTCTTGAGATGTAGACTGGACATCCCTGGGGATGTCCACAGGTGGCAGAAAGGGACCCCTCTTATCCTGTGTCCCTGTTCCAGGGAGAGGGAACTTTATCTAATAGCTCCCTGGAAGACCTGATCTCCTGTTTGTACGTAAAGTTGTGTTATATGCCTACACTTAACTCATACCTGATGTGGAAGATGGAACCACCCATGGTTACCTTGATACAATCAGCATTTCACCAAAATCCTCCCTTGGAATATATGACCTCAGGAAGGAGATATGGATACCCGCCAAACACTGATGTCTACTAGCAATAAATAAGGGGAGATTGGACGAAAGTTGGCATCAAATACTCAATAAGGGTTTCCTAAATTGATACAGGACCTGCATCCTGAAGAAACAATCATTTTTACTCCAGAGTTGTGAGCACCACGATACCCCAGCTTTTTCTAGGACGTTCAGCTGATTGTAAAGACTCAAGTATCAACAATTTTTTGTTTGCTTCTTTCTTCAGAAATCCTTTGGCCTATTTCAATTTCCTTTCTTGCGTAATTTGTTAAAATTAGCCAGGACAGCTGTGCGAACACTTGCCTCGGCTAATTTCAAACTGGTGTGCGTCCAGTATCATGGAAATTCCAATTCATATTGGTCTGAATAACTGTGGTCCACAGGTACAGGCAACAAGGCTGTGGTCGTTCCCCCAGTCAGATTTCACAGTTGGTAGATCTTGTGATCTGTTTAGTTTCACTGGTAGCCCCTATCTTTTGTCAGAACCGAAGTGTGGGAAGCCAGCCCAGCTCTGAGGTCAGTTGTGGGTGCAGAGAGGAAGAGACTCCATCCAAATTCCCTTTTTGTGAAGCACTGCTTTCTTCATAATGCCCTTGGACCTTATAGAGTGACCTCTCTTTGGTCTCATTGTGTAGAGGCAAGGAGAATCCCTACAACTTATTATCTTTGGATGAAAACGGGGGAGAATTTGTCTTTTCAAAAATTGAAAGATAAGAATTTTCTACTTATGAAAATCCCTGTTGAGGTGTAGGAATAGGCTGGTCAGACATAGTAATACAGCAACAGTATTTCACATGGTCAGAAACCCTCCATGTAATTCCATTTTCATTTGTGTCTTGAGAAATGGAATATTGCCGGCCATATCAGTAAACAAAGAATGTCAGTCGTCAGTAATTTCAGCCACAGCATATGGTGAACCGCTGAGCCCTGAGGGAACCCAGGAAGGAAAAGAAAGAATGCCTGCCGTCCAGCAGCCATCAGGCTGCAGCCGCTCTCCACGGTGAGCCCTGAGGAAACTCAGGATGTGAAAACACAGGACCCTGGCCCCAGAGAGCCGAGGTGCCTATCAAAGGAGCCCAGACTCTCTTGCATTTTCTCATACATAGAAAAGCCCTAAATTCCTTAACATGAGATATCTGGTTTTCTTCCATTAATAGTGATCTTTTGTTCCCACTACCTGCCCTTTGTTGCAAAACTTCGATATAACATAGCTATGCCTTCACCTCCTCGGACCAGTTCTCTCAGGGTTACTTGAGATGCTGCCTCCCAGGCTTGAAGTCCTAAAAATTTTTGCCGAATAAAACATGACTCTCAACTTTTAGGCTGTGAATATATATATATATATATATATAATTTTTATTCGACAGTCTCAATGTTAGAGATTAAATTATGCAATTATTTGGATAGTTGCAGGTATAAAAGTTAATTGAAGAAAAATTAAATTCTGCTGTTGTCAGTAAAATGTCAACCTACTCTACGTAATTTTAGTAGACATATATTGAAATCTCCGTTTCACATTTCATCTGTGACCATACTGGTATCTGTTAGAGATAGACCACAAAGATACAATCAGTGTTTTTAAAAAATATCTTGTTAGATTTTAATTCTTTGGGGCTCTGAATTGTGTTTTCTAACTCTCCCAAATTTGAGTCTAGGTACTTTTGGGTTAATTGATTGCCTGACATTAGCCTGTAAAACTAAGCATAAGAAAAACATTAGATGTTATTACGAAGAGTTCAAGAAAGTGTAATAATTCACACCTGTGTCCTTCAACCTTGCATAATGTCCTATTGTTAGGGTTCATTATTATCTGTCAACTTAGTCCTTTTTCCATGTAAAGTGAGATACTTTATAAAGTTTTCGTCCATCAATTTTTTTTTAAGATTTTTTTTTTTTGATGTGGACCATTTTTAAAGTCTTTATTGAATTTGTTACAATACTGCTTCTGTTTTAGGTTTTCCTTTCGCTGATTTGTTTTTTTTTTTGGCCGTGAGGCACGTGGGATCTTAGCTCCCTGACCAGAGATCAGACCCACACCCCCTGCCTTGGAAGACAAAGTCTTAACCACTGGACCGCCAGGGAAGTGCCTGTCCATCAATTCTTAATGTTTGAATTTCCTATTATCACATTTGGATAAACGTATGTCTATACTATCTACTCTAGTGAGCTGCAAATTACATTCTGATAACTGAAGGGAGTGTATATAAACCTTTATCCCAAGTTTGCAATTTATTCCTAGCTTATTTACAGTAGAAACAATTAAATATACGAAAATGTGAGAATGTGAAACACGGGCATTCCTATCGGCACCACCGTGGGTTGCTGTCGATTTTTTTTCTTGGTGTACATCCTTCTTTTTCAGCAATCAATATTGCGGTGATTGTGTTGGAAGCAATGGCTTGACTTTTCCGCCATCTACTCAGGCTGTCTCGTGAGTTACATGCGCTGTCTGGGAGACACGTGTGGCATGACCAAGACACAGCTCCATCACGGAGACGGTGTTGCTTGGTTGTTTGTCACTTTGTTTCTCTCTGCTCTCCTCCTAAAAGAAATAAAGGGTAATTGAGGCTTTCTATTTCTCTTCTAAATGTGCAATCAATGATGCTTCTCTTTGAATGACTAAAATGTTGGGTTTACAGAGCCATGACAGCTACCCCTGGGGTGTCTCCTTTCTCTGGAAAAAAAAAAAAATTTTTTTTTTTCATCTGAAGTGAAAGCATTGAGCCTTTCAACTCAAGGGAAAAAATAAACATGGAGTAAGTCTTCTCTGGTGTTGATACAATTCATCCTGAGTCCTTTCCCAGCAATATGGTGGCTATATTTTCCTAATCATACTTGGCCCACATGCACAAGGAGGAAGTGGGGGGCACCGGGATAAAGAAGGATGTTGAGGCCAGGAAAACTGTCCTGGAACTGACCATTTCTGTGTCCTTGACTCTCCGGTTACCTCATTAACTCCTGTCACCTCATCTATAAAGTGGTCACCATTCTATCTGCTTTCTCCTTTTTCTTGTAAGGTTGGCATGAGTTCGGGTTCAATAAACGTGCATCTCCATTCTTCTTTTTCTTCTCTCATCCCATCTCCCTTTCTCTTCTATGGGCAACTCCCTTCCTTTTCTTTCTCCCGGTGGGTAAAATGACAGAGAGTAATTGTTTAATCAATATTTTTTATTGAAGTAGAGATGAGGTACAAAGTTGTGTTAATTCCTGCTGTACAGAAAAGTGATTCAGGTATACATATACATGCCTTCGTTTTTTCATATTCTCTTCCGTGACGGTTTATCTCAGGATATTGAATATAGTTCCCTGTGCTCTACAGCAGGACCTTGTTGTCTATCCATCCTATATATAGTAAGTTGCGTCTGCTAACCCCAAACTCCCATTCCTTCCCTTCCCCGCCCCCTCCACCTTGGCAACCACGAATCAGTAAGAGAGAGTCTTTTAAGTAGGAGCTGCCCTTAGGAGTCCTGGCTACATGGCCCCCAAATTAGCAGCTGCTCACCTTCTTCAGGGGAGTGAGTCTGGGCGAAGCCTGGAGGCTCATTCACCACCACCGTATACCCCTTGCCCCGGGGCTAGGAGCAGTTATCGTAAGCTGGCTCCCGCTAAACCCGGGACAGGTTGTATCTTAATTTTGTCTAAGATCAATGAAACACTCGTTTCCTCCAGTCCAAGGGAGAGTTGCTGTTTAATGTTCACCAGCCACACTGAGAAAAACGGGGGGCATGTAAGGTATTTTCAATAAATGCTTGGATGTGATTGGATAAAACTGAGTTGAGCACCGTGATGAGTTTCCTAGGGCTGCTGTAACAAAGTACCACAGACTGAGTGGCTTAGCACTACAGAAATATACCATCTGGGGGCTAGAAGTGCAAAAAGAAGGTGTTGGCAGGGCCACGCACCCTCTGAAACCTGTAGGGGAGGATCCCTCCTTGTCCCTCCCAGCTTCTGGGGGTGGCCGGCCATGCTTGGCGCTCCTGGCCTTGTAGCTGCATGTCTCCAATCTTCTCCCCGTGTGCCTGAGTCATCACATGGCATTTCCTTCCTCTTATAAGGTCAAGTCCCACCCTGATGACCTCATCTTGGCTTATTTGTATCTGTAAAGGCCCTATTTCCAAATAAGGTCACATTCATAAATATGGGGCTTCAGACTTCAACCTATCTTTTTCAGGGACACAATCCACCCAATAAAAGGTATGAGAGACAAAGCAACAACAAAACAACAATATAAATTCATAGAAGAAGGGAAAAGCTGGTATTGGAGTCCATTGGGTTGACTGCAATGCCAAGAACGTGTAACCTAAAGTCAGTTCCTAAGTGTTGAAAATATCATGGAGTACCAGATACAAACTGAATGAGTCTGCAGGGCTAAAACCTCTTTGGGTCAGCATACTCCTGATACTGAAGCATGAGCCTCGTCCTACAGCAAGACCAAGCCACGTACACACAAGAGACACGTTCTCAGAGCTCTCACCAACTTCAGAATATCTCTGGTGTCCTCAGATCTCCATTCCAAGAAGGGCCGGCTCGTAGACGTTCAGCTGACAGGTGGGTCAGAGCCAACTGAGACCTGGAGAGGTTGGGGGGATTCCAGGGAGAAACGGAAAATGATGAAAGTCTTGGCAAAAGGCTACTAGAATATGTCTAAAGAGAGAAACACCCTTCGGAGGAAATGGGACTGATTAAAGGAGTAGTCTTTAGTCACATCTGAGAGACTGAGCAGGGTCCAGGGTAATGTGCCATATAACTGCAAAATTTAAAAAATTCTCGGCAGCTCCTTCAACCTCTCTTGGCAGCCATTGCCCAGAAAACTCGGAAGAGTGTTTACTGACTGTTGACTAGCTGTCCTGGAGGAGAGGGTGTTGAGAGCGGAGAGGAAAGCTTGAGCATCAGAGGCTTATAGACTCGCACATGAGACGGCTCAGGCTGCCACATCAGGGGAGCCCAGACGGGCTGGCTTATTCAAGAGACATTCACTGTCTCCCAGTTTGGAGGCTAGACATCTGAGATTAAGGTGTCAGCAGGGTTGGTTTCTAGGGAGAGGTCTCTTCCTGGCTTGCAGATGGTGTCTTCTCCCTGTGTCCTCACGTGGTCGTGCCTCTCGGTACATGCAGAGAGACAGGCAGAGAGAGAGAGACAGAGAGAGAGAGAGGGAGAGAACACACTCTCTTCCTCTTAGAAGGACACGAGTCCTATCAGATTAAGACCTCACTCTGAGGACCACCTTGATACTTACTTACCTCGCAAAAGACCTGTCCTGCCCTTGTTCACCCTACCAAGTACAGTCACACTGAGCATTCCTGTTTGTAGCAAGTTTCTTCTTGCATATCAAATACCTAAGCCAAGATAAGCAGATATAAATGGTGTATGTCATCCCTACATCCAAAACATGAGTTCATTTTCACAAACATAATTTAGCAGGGAGGAGAACTTTGCTCTGAACCAGACTGTCAAACTCTCTTTTACTTAGGAGTCACCTAAATGTTGGTTTTACCTTTTGTTTTAGTGTGGATTTATCGTCTACTTGTCATGTTCAATGTTGGCGACCCTTATTCTACGTACCAAGCAGGGGGGCCAGGATGGTTCACTTCCCAAAAGCCCTGATCCTCCAGGATGCTCTGAAAATGGAATTTATATCCCGTCTCACGGAGTTCCTGCTGTGTTTGTGGATAAAATCACCATGTCATCATTAAAGTGAGATGCTTCTTTGCAGGGGTGGATTGTAAAATCTTCTCCTGGCAGAGAGACCTGCGTTTGGAATTTCCCTTGGAGCACGAGGGACTATTGCTGGGATGGCGGCTAAAACCACATGAGACTGGTCTTTAAAGAAATCTGGGAGGGCTTTTCCTTCATTTGAAACAGGAAACGGAGAGAGCCCCGAGGGGGAGTCAGAACAGTTGTCGGGGGTGAGTCTTTCTTGCAGTTGGGGAGAACGGAGGGAGAGCTTGGGGATCTGAGGTCTCCTGTGAATCAGGTTTGGGAAAAACAAGTCACTGAACTTGTACCAGGAAACTTGGTGTAACCAGGATTTTATTGCTCATCTGGAAGATGTTTTTAGGTGTCCAGAGCCTTTAAAATGAATATCTGTGCATTTTTGCGAACAGAAACGCCCTCACTACACACCAAAGACATCAGGGGTTTGCATTATCATGTGTAGGGTGAAGGATGCCTACAGCATGGATTTTTTAACCTCCTTTTCAAATTCCTGTGCGAAATACGTGTAGGATTCTCTAACTGGGTTGAACCATAGCAGTGGTGAAGAATAAAAGCAAATGATTTGGAAATGTCTTAATACTTAACAATTTAGGTCACTTCACCACTTTCTGGGACAGAATCTTTGGATGGAGCTCATTATTCTCACTTCATATCCCATTAATACATCATCTCTAGATTATGCTAAACCACCCATTCATCACAAAACCAAGAATACATTTCTGCAATAATTCTTTTCCATCTTGCTGTACTGTATTTGATTTCCACCGTGCTACCCCAGGCTTAAGGACATGACCCAGGATGTGCAGCGGTTGACAGAACATACCCTCACAATGCTCTTTTAAAATGATTATACTTATAGGGACTTCCCTGGTGGCGCAGTGGTTAAGAATCCGCCTGCCAGTGCAGGGGACACGGGTTCGAGCCCTGGTCCGGGAAGATCCCACATGCCGCAGAGCAACTAAGCCCGGCGCCACAACTACTGAGCCCAATAGGCACAACTACTGAGCCCGTGCGCCTAGCGCCTGTGCTCCACAACAAGAGAAGCCACCGCAGTGAGAACCCACGCACCGCAACAAAGAGTAGCCCCCGCTCGTCGCAACTAGAGAAAGCCCACGTGCGGCAACGAAGACCCAACGCAGCCAAAAATAAATAAATAAATTAAAAAAAATAAAATGATTATACTTATACTAAACATCTTTTCATATTAAGCATGTGTATTCAGTGAAATATCAGAAATGAAGAGCTATGAGCTGGTGTTTGTCTTCAAAGCAACTCAGCAGAGGGAGCCTGCCTCATTTCTTGCCTGGGAGCTCAGAGGTCTTTGTTGGTGCCAAATGTGTAACGTGGGCAGATAAAGATAAGGTGAATGTTTCCGATGTCTGCGTCAGACTTGGGCACCAGATAAGTTAAAAAATCCCACAGCAGAGGCTTATGTACTTCAGAGTGTCGCTTGCGAGAGACCAATTCTGAAATCCTTTGCTCTTGCCTTTCCAAGAGGTCACTCGAAAAGCAAGGTCTTTTTCGGGAAGAAACAGGGTGAGCTGACATGGAAAGAATGGGAACAGCAGTCCCACAGTAGAGGGGATTATTTTTGAATGAGTTTAGTGTTGTTACTGTCAATTTTCCAAAGTACCACCAGAAGCCAGCATCTTCCTTCAACCTCGTTATCGGGTTAGGAGCCCAGGAATTTGTCTGAATCCCTTAGACTTTCTCTTTAAACAGTGACAAGGATGCCGGGTGTGATAAGGTCCCAAATGGGAATGCCAAACTCGGTTACCGAAGCTATGTGTTGGAATGCCCTTCCTAAGCTCTTTACTCTGAGGTTGTTCAATGTGTGTTTCTGATGAGGGGCTATTTACATTTTCCTTGACAACAGATTATGGAAAGCAGGTGTTACACGTGTCGATCTTTTTATTTTTTAGGATTCTATTTTTAATTTTTATTTTTTTACATCTTTATTGGAGTATAATTGCTTTACAGTGGTGTGTTAAGTTTCTGCTTTATAACAAAGCGAATCAGTTATACATATGTTCCCATATCTCTTCCCTCTTGCGTCTCTCTCCCTCCCACCCTCCCTAACCCACCCCTCTAGGTGGTCACAAAGCACCAATCTAGCCAGGAAGCCTGTGCTTTACGATAGAATGGTGACCGGTTTCCCCAAAGGTGCATCAGGAGGAAGCATCGTGCTTTCTTAGAGATAGAGCCATCCACGCTGAGTTCTTTTATTGTCTTTAAAGATGGGCGCCAGGGCTTCCCTGGTGGCGCAGTGGCTGAGAGTCCGCCCGCCGATGCAGGGGACGCGGGTTCGTGCCCCGGTCCGGGAAGATCCCACATGCCGCGGAGCGGCTGGGCCCGTGAGCCATGGCCGCTGAGCCTGCGCGTCCGGAGCCTGTGCTCCGCAACGGGAGAGGCCGCAACGGTGAGAGGCCCGCGTACCGCAAAACAAACAAACAAAATAAAACAAAATAAAGATGGGCGCCAGTTCTCTTTCTGGCTCCTCTGAGCGCTCATGGGGCTGGGGAACCTGGGCAGGATGCTTGGGTACGTCTCTCACTTTGGGTCTAGTCAGCAGCCTGCCGGTGTCTCCTCTGCCCCAAGGCTGTCTGGACCTTTAGCCAGAGGTGCTGTGGATGCCGGTCCCAGCATCCCAACCACCATGACCACAGAGAACGCCAAGTGAGAGACCACAGCTGGACCCGGAGAGGATCCCCGCTGGGCACACCCGTGGCTGAGTATCGCTGGAGCAGCAGAATGGGTGGGGACCTGGACACAGAGACCCAGACACGGAGACCTGGCATGGATTCACCTCTCTGACTGACCAGTTTGCACCTGGTTATGATAGCGTTTTTCTTCACGAAGAGTCTCATATGCATTTGAGACACCCTGGCTTCCCTTAATCTTCAGGTGCAGCTTGGCTTTTAAAAAACTGTATCTAAGACCTAAATAGATACGTCTCCAAAGAACACATACAGATGGCCAAGAGGCACATGAAAAGACGCTCCACATCGCTAATCATTAGAGAAATGCAAATCGAAACTACAATGAGGTATCACCTCACACCGGTCAGAATGGCCATTATTAAAAAGTCTACAAATAACAAACGCTGGAGAGGGTGTGGAGAAAAGGAAACCCTCCTACACTGTTGGTGGGGATGTAAGTTGGTGCAGCCGCTATGGAGAACAGTACGGAGCTTCCTTAGAAAGCTAGAAAGAGAACTACCATACAACCCAGCAATCCCACTCCTGGGCATATGTCCAGAGAAAACTCTAATTCAAAAAGATGCATGCACCCCAACGTTCACTGCAGCACTATTCACAATAGCCAAGACATGGAAGCAACTTAAATGCCCGTCGATAGAGGAATGGATAAAGAAGATGTGGCACATGTATACAATGGAATATTGCTCAGCCATAAAAAAAGAACGAAATAATGCCATTTGCAGCAACATGGATGAACCTAGAGATTGTCATACTGAATGCAGTAAGTCAGACAGAGAAAGACAAATATATGATATTGCTTATATGTGGAATCTAAAACAATGGTATAAATGAACTTATTTACAAAACAGAAATAGAGTTACAGATGTAGAAAATAAACTTATGGCTACCAAGGGGAAAAGCGGGGTAGGGATAAATTGGGAGATTGGGATTGACATATACACACTACTATATATAAAATAGATAACTAAGAAGGACCTACCGTATAGCACAGGGAACTCTGCTCAGTGCTCTGTAATGACCTATATGGGAAAAGAATCTAAGAAAGAGTGGATCCATGTGTATGTATAACTGACTCACTTTGCTGTACACCTGAAACTAACACAACATTGTAAGCCAACTCTACTCCAATAAAAATTAGTTTAAAAAACTGCATCTTTAAAATCTTTTTTTTGCCCCGATGTTTTCTTTTGCAAAGTTTAACGGACCAGCTGATAGAAAATACACCAACCCTGCTTCAAACACATCCTGACGATAGCCAGAGCCTCGGCAGAGCAACGCTCCTCCTACCCCAAATCCTTAAGGGGTTTAGGAAACTGCAGCTTAGCACAAATAAACACCTGCTGTCTTCTCTTCCTTTGCCCAGTCCTTTCAAGTCCAAAGGTTTATTACTACTGTTACTGCTATCATTATCATCCTTATCTCATCCTCCAGTAATCTACAATAATAGCTCTAAGGACTCAGTGCTTAGCAAACCTCTGAGCCCCCTTGATCCACCCTGTAGCACTGATGAGAACAGATTCTCTTTGCTGAGCAGAGTGCGTTTCTGACTCAAATCCTAAAGCCGTGATGTCCAGACCCTACAGGACTGACTCACGGGTTGGATTTATTTTTTCCGCAGTAGCCTTGAGAGAATCAGTGGAGGCACGCTGGCTTTCTGGAAAAGCACGCGTGATTCCATCAGAACAGTATTTATGTGCCGAGGAGCGCAGGAGATGTTGTCTTTTGTGTTTGTTTTTTGTTGTGTTTTTTTCTTTCGCCATTTCTAGCATCAAGCAGACTGCATTCCTTGTAAAGGCACCACTTCGGCTCACCCTGGTGCACACGGTGTCTGGTTTGGTACCAATGATGGACAGCTGATGTTGTTGGCGAGGCACGGCCGTTGATGACGGTGGTCCCGCTGATGTGCAAAGTCTGAAGAAGCTATAGGGTGGGCGTGATAAAGGAAGGAAGTGAGTAAACCCACAATGGCTGGGATGCTGGGATGCCGAGAGTCCCAGCTGGGTTTGCCTCCAGGTTGGAATATTTTGCTGTCCATCTAGTTAAAACGGAGGGGCCCTCTACTGCATAGCACAGGGAACTATATTCAATACCTTCTAACAACCTATAATAGGAAAGACTATAAAACATGGATGGACCTAGAGATTGTCGTACTGACTGAAGTAAGTCTGACAGAGAAAGAGAAGTATCATATGATATCCCTTATATGTGGAATCTAAACAAAAATGATACAAATGAACTTATTTACAAGACAGAAATAGAGTCACAGATGTAGAAAACAAACCTACAGTTACCAAGGGGGAAGGGGTTGGGGAAGGACAGTTAGGGAGTTTGGGATTGACATGTACACACTACTATATTTAAAATGGATAAATAACAAGGACCTGGGGGCTTCCCTGGTGGCGCAGTGGTTGAGAGTCCGCCTGCCGACGCAGGGGACACGGGTTCGTGCCCCGCTCCGGGAAGATCCCACATGCTGCGGGGCGGCTGGGCCTGCGCATCCGGAGCCTGTGCTCTGCAACGGGAGAGGCCACAGCAGTGAGGGACCCGCGTAGCACCAAAAAAAAAAAAAAAAAAAGGACCTACTTACTGTATAGCACACGGAACTCTGCTCAACCTAAAATGGAAAATACATGTATGTGTATATGTATAACTGAATCACTTTGCTGTACACCTGAAACTACCACAACCTTGTTAATCAACTATACTTCAATCAAAAAATAAAGGGGGAAAAAACCTGAGGGCCCTGCCTGTATGCATGCATTTCCATTACTACTGAGAAGGCCCTACTTCAATTCCGTTCACAGGGAATAATCTGGGGGCATCTATGGAAAATACTCAGAGAGAAAATGTGCCATTATAGGGATCTTAATCCTTCACCAAGGCAAGACCAGATGTGTAATTGATAAACACTACATTTTCCTGCTGGAACTGTGTCCCACATGCCTGACCATATCTGAAGACTTACATCCCCAGGGGTTCTCATAAAATACCCAGGGGTTCCCTGAAAACTAGATGATTAAGGGGGGAATCTAACCAATTAACCTTAAGGAAAGAACGCATTGCTTTCTCCACAACCCTTCTTTTTTTCTTCCTGGTAAATTCCTGATTTTTTATGTGTTTGCCTACACACACACACATGCATGCGAGCACATACACACACACACATGCATGCGAGCACACACACACACACACATGCATGCAAGCACACACACACACACACACACACACTCCGCTCATTCCAAATGGCAGGCGATACACAGTCTTTTTTTTTTCTTAATGGTTAGCATTACTTTATATTTTAAATTGCAGACCAGGGTTGTGAAATGCTGCCTCTCAGCAGGGCTTTTTTTTTTTTTTTTTTTTTTTTGGCTTTAGAAAAAGGTCCTTTGGAGTTTATTTATTCTGAAGAAGACATCAAGCATTTGGATGGAACCTACGTACCCCAAAGGAGCTTTTGCTTCTTTGCCGAAAAGCCTGTTTCTGGCCTCTCTCTTTAGCTGAACTTGAAAGCGGCTCTATCAACATTTGCGATAAAAAACCTTTGCATCATCCTTCAGGCCGAGCTCTACAGCGCCTGTGGATTTGTCGCCAGGAGGCCTGGGTCTCTTGTCTCTCCTTTATTCTGGTAAAAGCTCAAGCTAGGTTTCCAGCTCCACACACCAGAAGACCAGCCACATCGTTCAAAGACGGTTGGGTGACTAATTGCAAGATTCCTGAAGCCTGAGTCGTGTTCTGTTTCTTTATTCTTCTTTCAGTGGGGTTATGTACGTGCAGCATCTGACATATATTTTCCTAGACTTTTGCTACCTATCCTTTAAGTAACTTAAGAAAGATGACTTTGATCATCTCTAGAGATGGTCATACTAAGTGAAGTAAGTCACAAAGAGAACGACAAATGTATGATATCACTTATAGGTGGAATCTAAAATATGACACAAATGAACTTGTTTACAAAACAGAAGTAGACTCACAGACATGGAAAACAAACTTATGGTTACTAAAGGAGAAGCAGGGGAATACATTAGGAATTTGGGATTAACAGATACACATTAGTATATATAAAATAGATAACCAATTAGGACCTACTGGATAGCACAGGGAACTACACTCAATATTTTGTAATAACCTATAAGGGAAAAGAATCTGAAAAAAATTATTTCTCTATATAGATATTTCTATATACAGATACAGATATATATAACTGAATCACTTTGCTGTACACCTGAAACTAACACAATACTGTAAATCAACTATAATTAAAAAGAAATTAATTTTTTTAAAAGAAATTAATTTTTTAAAAAGGAAAGATAACCCTGCTATCCTCTTGTTTTCTTTTGGGCTTTTTTTTCACCATTAGTTAGAACCCACGCTGCCAGAAAACACATGCGTTGCTACCCAGAAACAGCCGTGTTCTGCTTCAAGCCCGTGGCTTTCAGAGGAGACCCCCCTTCCCCTTTAGATGCTGGGATGGGGGAGGGGCTCACACTTGGCTCTCAGCAGACTCCTGGCTGCCCTGGGGAGTGAGATAAGGCCAGAGATAAGATCAGCTCTTCAAAGCTCTTTTAACTGGAAAGAACTTGAGTTGGGGTTTCTCCCCACACCTAAGGTTCCAAAGGCAAGAAATTCTTAAAGATAGACTCTCTTTCTGTTTCTCTCCAACTTTTTGAGCAGCCCATAGATTTTTTTTTTTTGTCTGTATAAAATCACTTTTAACTGTAAGCACCAAAGACTTGTGGAAGGAATTCTTGTTACTCCTTTCTCTGCAGCTCAGACTTAGTTAAGTTTCCGTAGTAAATTGAGATGAAAAATCTTATAGTTCTAACGCAGGCTAATGATGGAGTTGTGATTGAACCCTAGGAAGGAAAACCTGTAGAATCCCACCAGCCCCAGGACATCTTCGGAACAGTGGGTGGCGACTAATGACTGAGGTCAGAAGCCTAGAGTAGGGCAAAGAGGAGATACTGCAGATGGCAAAGCACTGGTCCTTGTTCATCGCCACCATATAAATCCCAGGGACAGCCCTGGAGATGCTACCTCATCATGCTCCCTGGTTTGGCATCCATCGTTTGACTTGGCCTCCACCATGACTTGGAGGTCCTGGAAACATTCCACACACCCCCCCCCCCCCCGGCCCAAGTTCAAGTCAAGTTCAAGGCCACTGAGGGTGGCCTCAGTCTTTCAGAGAGATGTCACCTGTCCCCACTAAGCCTTCCTACAGTAGGTGTGAGAGGTGGAAATTAAAGACCACCGTGATCTCTGTTCCCATGATGATACTACATGGCACAAGTCTTTGTGCAGATGGAATGAAGGTTGTAATAACTTTGCTTAGAGGTACTCTAAAGGGAAATTATACAGATTGGCCAAGTCTTGTCACATGAGTCCTTTGAAAGTAGAGTGTTTTTCTCTGCTGATTGTAGACGGGAGAGATTCCAAGGGTGAGAAGGATTCTGTCCACCCTTGTGGACTTGAAGATGGCGGGGCTGCATGGCGAGACATGAGGGTGGCTTCTAGAAGCTGAGAGCAGACCCCGGCTGACAGCCAAGAAATCAACGGAAACCTCAGCCCTACAACAGCAAGGAAATGAATTCTGCCAACAAGTAGGGAAGAGGAATGAGTAGGAAGCAGGTTCTTGCCAAGAACCTTCAGATAAAGACCCTACCTACCTGGCCAACACCTTGATTTTGACCTTGTGAGGTGCCAAGACACAACTTAGCCAAACCCAGTCTTTGGGACTTTTGACCCACAGAGAATGATAAATGGGAGTTTGGGATGAGCAGATGCAAACTAGTATATACAGGATGGATAAACACCGAGGTCCTGCTGTGGAGCACAGGGAGCTATATTCAATATCCTGAGATAAACCATCATGGAAAAGAACATAAAACAAGAATGTCTCTGTGTGTACAACGGAGTCACTTTGCCGCACAGCAGAGACTGACACAGCATTGGAAATCAACTCTACTTCAATAAAAAAAATTTTTAAAGCATTAAAAAAAGATAAATAAGTAAGAATAGTTAGCGGGCATTGTTCTAAGCCATTGAGTTTGTCATAATTTGTTATACAGCAGTAGAAAATTCATTAGGCCATGACTTTGCCTTCTATTGCCAAAATTAGGGCAAATATGTCTCGTACATCTGCGATTAACACAGTTATCTCCCATATACACAAAGGGTTACCTGTGATGAGCAGTACTGAGATCTACCACTTCCATAAAAGAAAATGGAATTTGCTTAGACATTCTTTTTATTGAAGTATAGTTGATTTACAATATTATATTACTTTCAGTATCCACAACATAGCGATTCAATATCTTTATAGATTACACTCAAAGTTATTACAAAATAATGGGTATATTTCCCTGTGCTGTACAGTATATCCTTGTTGCTGTATCTATTCTATACATAGTAGTTTGTACCTCTTAATCCCCGACCCCATCTTGCCCCTCCCCGCTTCCCTCTCCCCACTGGTCACCACTAGTTTGTTTTCTATATCTCTGCAGTCTCTTTAAAGCTTATTTTAAGGGTCTCCTCCACCGAAGTTAGGAAGTGTTTGAAGTGTGGCACTGAAATACCTCACAGCAGTTTTGGGAAAGCATGGTATGTCCAGGCAGGAATTCCTGCTCTTTTATTACCTCTGTGTCTTTATGAAACTTAACTTCTAGTGGTACCCTTTTATTTATTTATTTTGCTGCAATGGGAATATAGGCACTAAATAACTTTTAAGGTGTATCGCCACTCTGAAATCATTTGTTATGTTTGTAACATGGAAGGCTCACCCTCCATCATCACCTTGAATTCTGTTCCTTGCATAGGCTGGCCTTACCTGTTGGGGAAGAGTTTTGCGGGGCTGGGGTAGAGAATGAGATTGCATTTCTGCGTAGGGTTTAAAGAGCAATGCACATTTTTTAGTATATAAATATACAGGTCAGCTTTAAGGAGAAGAGAGGGCTCCAGCATGGCAGGGAAAAGGTCTGCAGAGCCGCTCCCAAGAATATGGGAGGAATACCAAGGCTTTCAGGTGTGTGTGTTTAAGAGGTTTAAAAGATTGAAATGAGAGTTCCTCCAGGTGCCTGGAAAATTGCATCTCTCTCTCTCTCACACCTGCTCTGTGGCATTGCTGTGTCTTTAGTTTAACAAGCATGCGAGGATGTGATTTCAGTATAAGCCATCTCAAATGCATTGATCCCACGTGGAAGTAGGTGGCGTAGAAATCACGTCTAAATGAGCATGCATTTGGCTGTCATAGGCAGTATTTTGGTTTGTGGAAGAGAATTGCAGTGTGTGTGTGTCAGTGTGTGACAGTGCAGGAGGGGACACACAGCCTGGGATGTCCAGGGGCAGGTGGTTCCAATAAGCAGTGTGGATACATGGTAAGGGAGAGTTAATTGTATTTTCTTTTTCTAACAACTTTTTACAACTATAACTCACACAACATACAATCCACCTACTTAAAGTTGCACAATTCAATGGTTTTTCGTATTCTCACAGCCTTGTGCTACTGCTACCAAGTCCAAGCTCATGCTGCTAAGACAGGCCAATAAATCAAAAGACAAGATGCTGGGGCAGGCGGACTCTCGACCACTGCGCCACGAGGGAAGCCCTCAGGCTTCTTTTATACTAAAATGGGAGAGGGTGTGGCTGGGTGTTGCAAACCTCTTGGTGCGGGAATCCTTTGTTCTTGCAGCTGTCCACGTGGGTCAGGTCAGGATGCTCCTAAAAGCCTCCAGCAAGACAGACTTATTCTCTGTTCTGCAACTTTTTATCTCTATATGAATGAAGAGTGTTAATACCTTTAAATGTCAAGCCTGGGAGGCGGAGCCTTGAAAATGAGCAATTATGTATATTTCAAGCTAAAGGCAACATTCTTTTACCAGAGGTGCAGAGCCAGCATTACTAGGCAGAGGCAACAGAGCACAGAGGTTAGAGCTAAAGGAACAGATCTGATACGGAGTCACGTGTGCTCTTCTCTGTAACATAACCATCCCCTGCAATTCATTTGAGAACATTTTCATCACCCCAACTAGAAACCCCAGTCTTTCGCTATCACCCCTTTATCCCTCTATCCCGCACCCACCCCAGCCCCTGGCAACCATGAATCTGCTTTTTCTGTCTCTATGGACTTGCCTATTCCGGATATTTCAAATCAATGGGACGAAAACCTTTCTGAACTGGCTTCTTTTACAGAGCGCGTTTTTCAGGTTCATCCAGGTTGTAAAGTGCTTCCGTTCTCTTTATGGTTGTATGATACCCCATTGTGTGTCTAGACCACATTTTAGTTATTTTTACTTACGATTCAAAGAGTCGGTAACAAGTCTACAGACTCTGTCTGGGTCAAATTCTGGGCAGGATTTCTTTTAGCAGAGCCTAGTGTTTGGACCCCACAGGGCACGTGGCTGTGTTTGTTTTTTACCCCTGTTAGGAACAAAGAGTAACATTTATGTTACTCTCTCTTTCCCAAACCCTGCAGCGTGTTAGCTTCCAGAGTAACCTAGATGGGAAATCTGGGCTTGGCCAGTGGAGACATCTATGGGGCAGCGATCATGACGCAAACAGCTATTTCATTAAGGTCAGAGTTAGTTTAGGAGAAAAAACTTGGATACGACCCATGATGGACTTTCCTTGTTTCCCCGCAGAACTGAACCTACGTACCCACTCAAATCCTGGTGAGGCAGAGAGATGCCTGAGGCCAAAGAAACAAGGAAACAGGTGGACCCTCAGAGGAGGGGACCTTCCATGTGACCGTCCTCACTTCTGACACCAATTGTGAGTTTGGAGGAATCTCCCCGAACACTCCCAGTCACGGTGTGAGCTGTTGCAAACTGCAAGGTCACAGGCTCACGTGGGCACAAGTCTTTGCAGCCTCTGCCTGACCACGAGAGAAACCCTGATATTTCAACACAGTACAGAGTCTGTTGCTCCCCTGCGATGACTTTGGGGGTGTCTGTGCGACCCTCACCTGTGTCTTTTGAGAAGCCAACTAATGCACACCCCTCCCCACTGGATTGCAAGCCCACTGCCAAGTGCACACAGGTGTCAGAGAGAAATAAAGGCTTCTGCTGATCGCCTTTCCAGCTGGACTGGAAAGGGGGCTCGGCGCACGGACCTAGCAGGCTCCCCTTCTCCCCACAGTGACCTGATTCTCCCAGGTGGAACTGGGGCAGCTGGGCAGTTCTGTGAAGTCCTTCCCTTCACAACTGCCTCTGCCTCGGTGATGCCCCCCTGCAGGAGGAAAGGGATGGGAGTGCACACCTGTTGCAGGTGCAGGAAGAGAGAGACAGAGAGAGAGAGAGGGCGGACGGAGAGCCAGCAAAAGAAAGTTCTCAGACCTCCTATGATTTCCTCCAGAGGTGTACAAAGAATCCCTCCCACCTCTTGAACTCGAAAGGGATGGTAGGAGACAAAATTAAATTTGCTTTATGTTTACACCCAATGAGTCATGATTGTTTGACACACCAGTTACATACGCTTCCCCCAGAAGAGTCCTCAAGAAATACCAGGCATGTAGCGTCATAAGTTGGATTTCAGAGACAGTGGTTGTAGGGCTGAGAACGCGGGTGCCGCAGTCATTGGAGAATTCCTCCCTGCTCCCCTCCAACCATGCATTGCAATGAAAGGGCATGAAGTGATGAAAGCTCATGTGGAAAAAAAATGCATTGAACCTGGCGGTCGTCAGAGCCCTTTTCATTTTCAGAGTCGTATCCTCTGGTCTGTGGCTGCATTTCCGTGTCTCACATTACAAAACCCCAGGCTCTAACTGGGTGCCGGTGGTGCTGTACTCAAGACGTAAGAAAGAGGAAACATCTTGAACTTTCCAGGAAGGAAGGAGAGGGGCATTTATGGTCTTGGCTGTAAGTATTCTAGGAGTCTGGAGAAGGGTGAGGGTACATGCTACTACAAAGACCACGGTCAAGTTCACGGGGAATTTGGAGCTTCTTGTGAACGCCCAGATCAGTGTAGGTCTGGACAGGTAAAGGGGGCTGATAGAAAAGGATAATGTCCTACAGGAGTCAAGGTCACTGAGGGCTGAGGCAAGGCTGATGGCCCCTACTTGTCCAGCCAGGAGTGAGGACGGAAGCCATCTTCCTCACTGTGTGTCTTCAATCCCGACATGAGGTGTCCACCTCCCAGCCCAAACGTCTCTCCCTGCCTGGGCTTGTGGGTTGGTGAGCTGCCTCTGGGCGGAATGCATTGTTGTTTCAGTGGTCAGTTTTTGTGTCTCTGATATTGTCTCCTTGTAACAGCCCAGCTTGAGTTTTCCAACGAGGACGTGGGACATTGAATGACAATCATGTCCTGCCACGTGGTCGGGCTGACACCTGGGCCCTGGCATTCCTGACGAGGTAGGTCCCTCTCCTCCACCAACGCTCCTTGCATTCTCTGGCTTCCCTCTGACCTGCAGTGATGCTCCTTGATTCTTCACGCAATGTTCTCACCCCACGCACCTTCCCAGCGGTGGGACCTGTGATATAGAGGCAATAGCATGACGGTCCATTGCAGACCTGCCTTGCAGCTGAAATAACCTTCTAGGAAAACTGTTCTGACATTTTTATAAATAAAAACCTCTTGACTAGGAGCCAGTAAAAATACCCCTGATACTGAATTCTGCTGTACCGTGGTGAGCTAATCATAGGAGGTCACTTCCATTCACAGAAGCGTTAGCAGAAAGGAAGAGTCCTCAGGGAACAAAATGAAACGCATCTGGCTCATCCTTGCATAGAAGGAGAGGTTGGGTCTGCTCAGCCCGGCTGTTCTGAGTTTTCAAGGCTGGTCCAGGTGGCCACTGGTGGTGGATCCTTGCAGGGGTCACTAAACTGAGGATGATACAAAGAATATGAGTTATAGACCCTACGGTGGACAGCTTGAGGTAATGGTTGTGTTCAGTGGTTGTGTTTCTGTTGGTTGCAGGTGGTGATTAAGGGCTTACACTTGCATTAAGGTGATCAAAAGTACGTTTTCATGAGATTAACCTGGCGACCGCAGGCACGATGGTCTGTGGCTTCTCCCCGTCGCTGGGCGTATATTAGACTCCGGGGGAACTTATTAAGATGGAAAATATGCAGGCGAAATGGTACTTTAATTACATGTTGCAGACTAAATATAATCCAGAGGAAACCAGTCTTGTGACATGCACCAAGAACCCAAAACGTTTGCACGGCCTCCTTGTTTCACATTATCCCTCAGACCATGAGAGCTATTTCGTTTATGTTTGGCTAAATCAAATACATTTTGTGTCTGTAAGTGCACAAGCAATGCTCCCTCAGAGGAAAGTGTTTATTTTCGGGGCCACGTAGAGACATTTCCCCCAAATAGAAGAGTGCGCTGAATTTTCCGACGACCTGTGGTTGCGTGCAGCGCTGTAGCTCACGCTTGGATGGCTGTCTCACACGGAGCTGAATTTTTAAACTTTCTGAGATGTCCTGTCCATAAAAGCAGATTCAACCTACTGACTTCCAACTCTTCAAGGTAACAAACTTAATTACTAAATGGCATGTAGCATAGAAGCTGGATTCTTTTTCTAATTGAAAAAACCCACTTTGAAATCAAATGTAGTTTCCAACACAGAGAATAAAGAGAGATGTAATTGTTTGCACTTTGAGACACCCAATCATATCTCTCTATCCCTACCTATTTATCTATCTATCATCTATCTGTACATCCATCCATCTATTTAACCATCCATCTAAATATAGTATATCATCTATATCTATGTATCTATGAATCTACTGAGTGTATATGGGTGTATATTTTCTTTTGCATTAAAAAAAAACCATAGCAAAAACGTTGGCCACATGATTTTGGGTAGAAAACGATTTTATTTTACGGAATAATGACCTGCTGGGATCACGGGCTTTTAAAGATATGACATGCCAGTTTTCTGAGGATCAGTTACTTTTATTAGCCTAACAAGCACCCAAGAGTAACCCAATGGAAAAATAGGATTTCTCCCCCTGTTGGGGGGTTCCTTGATGGATGTGTCTTCATTTAAGCTGAATTTGTACAGAAATAAAATGGGGACGGGGTGTTTCTCTCCCATAGCCCCTGAATTTTCAAAGCATCCATCTTGTAGGTCTTTGTTTGTGAAACATATTGACAACACTATAAAAACTTGGATTCAAATCCTTACAATGGAGCCCATACACATGGGCGTTTGAGAAGGATAAACCCAAGTGGTTACAGTGTAGCGTGAATCTATTTTGGGCTTTGAATTATTCAATTTGGTGATTCGCAGTGGGTTAAATGGATAATGGCCAATTCTCCACTTCCCTTATTGGTCAGTACCCATGCCCAGGCGTCTTGCAGAGCTATTGCCCCGTGGTTAAGTTTAACTGTGGGATTGAGGCAGATGCAGTGGATTTCTTTCATCCTGGCAGAAATTAGTTCAATTTCAGGGTTGAGTGTAACATCTGGACGCGGGCTGTTTAGCTCTCCTGAAAGCCTGATCTTCCGGTATGCAAAGAGGAGATCTATATAATTAGCTTGAAAATTCTAAGGAACTTTGATCAGGCTGCACAGCTGTGTCATGCTTGTGGGCTTTGTCAAATGTGGAGAGCAAAACATTCTTCATCCCCTCAGCGACACACATTCGAATGCAAGCCTGGTTTAGACGTGTTTGTTGTCACACGAAATCAAAATAAGGGACGGAGAAAACTTTTGGGAAGGGTGAGAGCTCACCCTGTGTCGTCTTTAATTTGGCAAATGTACACAAAACTCGTGAGGACATTTACAAGGTCACTTCAACCCACAGAGTTGAAAAAATTCAGGGTGCGGTTTTGAGAAACAGAACAGAGATGCTGCCTATGGCTGTTAAGGAGTTCTGTGGGGTTTCGAGCACTAGTCCCCAAGCAGGAGCTGTACTTCCACCTCCCTGGGACACGTGATGATGTCTGCGGACATTTATGGCTGTCATGCTGGGGGGAGGGGTGCTCCTGGCACGTGGTGGGTGGCGACCAGGGATGCTGCTCCACAGCCCACAGGGCACAGGATGCCTCACCCCAGCGTCATCTGGCCCTAAATGTTACCCTTACTGAGGTTGCAAAACCCTGCTTTAGCACGGGAGACTCTTCTGCTATCTATTTATCTATGGTGGCGATTCCCAGCCCAGGAGCAAATTTTCCTTCCAGGGGACATTTGGCAACATCTGGGGACAGTTTAGAAGCATTACAACTGTCATCATTGACCAACTGGCGTTTCATAGGTGTGGGGGGGCAAGGATGCCTCTCAAAACCCTCCCATGCACGGGGGACCCCCCCACTGCCCCCCCGTCCAGACTAAAGAATTATCCAGGCCAAAGTGTGAGTTGTGTTGAGGTCAAGAAAGCCTGTTTGAGGGATGACACGGCTAAGAAAATATAAGACGTGGACCACGTGGGCAACACCGATGGCGGAATCCCCAGGGATGTCCCTGGAGGTATTCTCTGCTTTTGTTTTGCATCTGCGTGAAAGGAGGGCAGAGGAGAGAGAGGAGGGGGGGGAATAGCTAGGCATCGGATGCCAGGGGACCGTCCTGGGGTGAGGGCACCCAGGACGAATTGCCACTCACAGGGAAGCTGAAAGGATCGGAAAGGACACTTTCATATTCAAGTTTTAACTATATGTGCAGGTTTGCGATTGGTCTCTCCGTCATTCCCCGAACTTTCAGCGAGGTGTGGCCTACACAAAGAGGTCTCGTGCGACTCATGCTATGTACTGATTCCTTCGCTGAATTTTCCGATGTGTTTTGGAGGAAAGGAAAGTCGTGCTTCCTCGACTAATTAGAAAAGGGGCAAAAGGGGCACGTGTTGGATGTATGATTAACAGGGTGAGCAGCGGAGGGGAGCCTGCACCCCGCACCTTCCTTGGATTGGAATCCCAAGCTGTTTAACGTTCGTCACAGGGCAGGGCATGGAGTGAGGCTTAGTTAGAGCTAGAAGACCAATAGGACCACGAAGGAAACATTCATGAGATGCCTCTTTTCCGATGACCATGTCATAAAGATGACCTTGAGAAGTGATGTCTTTGGTTGCTTGGCTGTCAGATCCCTTTTTCTCATACCTGGAGAGAAACCTGATCCTAGCTCTATGGGGATGCTTTGGGATAACATCTCTTGGCTGTAGGTGATGGGCTTGCCTGCCGGCTGAAATAACCTTATAAGACATCATCTTGAGGTCTCAGGAAGTGAGTCCTCTTGGAGCAGAGCCGATAAAAATACCCCTTCTATTGAATCCTGCTGTGCGAGGGTAAGATAAATCACAGAGGTCATGTCCACACACCAAAATGTTAGGAACAGAAAAGTCCCCTGAGAACATAATGGCTCGTCCCACATCTAGGAAGAGAGGTCAGCTGGCTTGTTTCCAGGTGGAAGGCTAGTCTCTAAATCCAGCCCATGTTTTCTCCACCCCCATGGCTGCTGGAAAGAACATCTGGCAGGTGTAGAATAAGAGTCATTTCAGAGATAATCAGAGAAAATCCGCCAGCCGTAAGAAATTGAGATGCAGTTATAAATTACAAGGTTGTGTCAACCTTCATTTCTTAAGGGTAGCTTTTATAAAAACATTATTCCATTTCATTAAAAGCGGTGGATGCCATGACTACATCCCCTAGAGCCTTAAACCTAATTTGAACCCATTTTTTATTATTTGTAGCTGCAAATCTTTCTTGGGCAAAATTTCAGAGGTTTAGTTGGAAAGACAAATTCCTGTATAAATTGGAATTAATAGAAACAGTAACAAATTTATATGTATACATATATGTACGTTATCTATAGGTAGAAGTATATATGCAACATATATAAATATATTTATATACATGTACATATATAAAATAATATGCACATATTAAATATATTTACACACATAGATGTAATATAAATAAATATATAAATGTGTATACTAATATTTATATACGCTAATGCGTGATACACACACACACACACACACACACGCAATATCGACGGTGAATTTAGGGGTAATGCAGTAGATCCTAGTTTGCCTTTGGTTTTGAGCATCATTTTGTAATATGCAGTAAATCATCTACAGGGTCTTCATCTGGGAAATAAAAGTCTAGGGTGGGACCCTGTTCCCTGCCTGAATTTCACAGTCTAGTCCATAACGGATAATAAAATATGTGTGAAGTGAAATAACTTTTAATTCAGGGAGGGATCTGGTGCGTCGCTCATCATAAACCCACCCATCTTCATGGTTTAGGTTTTACCCAAGGCTGATATGGATCCGTCGGCTTGTGTTAAAGCTGCCTTTATGATGTGCATTCTGACCTTCATATACTTTCAACGATTGGAGGGAAGAAAGAGGACGTGTGTCTGTGACATCTCTGTGAGTGTGGCCACGTGTCAGCTCCCTGCTCGGAGGTACCATGGGGCCAGCATCCCGCCAGGGATAAAATGACCCCTGGAAGCAGGGCGTGAGTGTCGGATTCAATGGGAATGACATTTTTTCCTCTCTGCTTCGTGCTAAATTTAGCGATTGTGTTGTTTCACGTTGCCCCCCAGGGAAGTGAAGTCATGTTTATTTTGGGTTCACACCTCCGAGCAATGACCTTTCCAATCCAGTTGCTAATGTTTCTGATCGAATGTCATTGTCCTACCCCCAGAGAAAAGCCAGTGAATGCCAGAATACGTGTATGTGACAACGCACAGATTCAAAGCAAGAATACGATGTTGACAGCGGAGGTCCTGAAGAGAAGAAAGGACCCTTATTCTTCAGTGTCTTAGAATCTAGCTGGAAAAAGAGGCATTTCTGCAACCGGCAAGTAATCAAAGAACACAAGTGCAGTAAGAGAGGTTATAAACATTCACCGTGGGAGTTAGGAGGACAGAGAAGTTCATCCTGATTTGGGGGGATTAGCAGACATTTCAAGGAAGAGCTTGCACTAACTAAGCCTCTACGGTTGGGTTTTAAAATTTCAATAATATGAGAAGGCTGGAGATTCTTCAAACTGGGACTAGAGAGGGGAGAGGCAGAGGCCAGCGTGGTGGATTCGAGACCAAGCAGAGATGGAGCTGATGTGAGGAACTGGGGCTGGTAGGCAGGACGTGAAATGTCTGCTCAGATCGGGGATGCCTCTCTTTAAGGACAGGGGGTTATTGGGTGAGATGAGGGCTTTGGGTCGTTTCTCTGCTGTGGAGGCTGCAGCTGATATAGAGAAGAGACCTGACCTGGTGAGGATGTGGTCCCCTGTCCTGTTTGGTCTACGGGTCCAGGTTGAAAACTGCGCGTGCGCTACTTGAAAACATTGCCTTTGATGGTCATGAAACTTGCTGTTAGTTGAGGCTCGGCTGGTTGCTCATGGACGTGGCCAGAAAACTCCTGTCTAGGTTTTGTTTGCATGTAAATCCCTGAAGGCTGCGTGGAGTCAGACTCTTGCACGTGCCTCGAAAGAATGAAACATGATCAGAAGTGGACAATGGAATCCTTTCACCTCTTCCCCGCCGAGTTCCGGAACCCATTAAAAAAGCAACAACTCAAGTTCTTTGCTTTGAAATATTTTGTTCAACGACCCGTAACCGATGGTGAAAAGGATTCCGGCACCAAAAGCACTAGAATCTTTTATACCACGTGGCTGCCCTTTGGGGGATCACCCTTTAACCGTTTTTCCCGTCCGTGGCATTCTACCAGCACTCTGAGACCCTGGGCTGTGGGATTTTATCGTTTTGCTCAAGCCATGTGAGAGAGCCGGGCGGGGAACCGCGGTTTCTCCCTCCCCGGAATCTCAGGGGAAAGCGAATTGCAAACTTCTCCAGAAAGGAAAGAGCAAGGCCCTGGGACACATCACAAAAATCTGGTTCCAAAGACAAACCGATGTTAATGGGGTCCTCACCGGGGAGGTTAATCCTCCATCCTCTGTCCCAGATAAAAATCAGTGAAGCTGGGCAAAAATCTTTCTTGGTCCTGTGCCTTCTTTTTTCCTATGAAATGTAGGGGAGCCAGAAACGTCTTAAATTAGCACAATATGTGTGCCTCTCTGCCTCGGTGGGGTTTCAGCAGCCTGCATTCCTACTGATGCAGTGATAAGGAACTCTCTCTCCAGGGTAAGAGCAAGCAGTGTGTTTGGTGAGGTCCCACCAACGAGGCCATACCAAGTATGCTTCAAGAACTGGAAATAAGTGTCTTTAGACATATGACTGTATTTATGTTTCTTAGTAATTTTAGGCTTTTAGCTTTTTTTTTTTTTTTGTCCCAGGCTCCAGTCACTCCTTGACTTGTGGCCACAGAGGGATTCTAACTCTCTGTCTCCGTCTTCCCGGGGCTTCTCCTCTGTGTCTGTGTCTCTCCTCTTCTGTGTCTTAGAAGGACCCTGTCATTGGATGTAGGGCCACCTTCCTCCAGGAGGACCTCATCTCAGATCCTTCACTTCATCACCTCTGCAGAGACTCTGTTTCCTAAAAAGGTCCCGTTCCCAGGTCCCTAGTGTCAGGGTGTTCATATGTCTCTCTGGGGCCACCATTCAACACACTGTACTCTGGTTGCTCCCTAAGGGATGTGCATACAGGCTGCCCGGTGCTTTGAGAAGGTTGCAAGCTTTGGGGATACGAGGGCATCTTCCCATTCAAAGCTCCACCCGTTCTAAGGAACTTAGCTCTTACTGAACTCTCTCCTTTGATCTTCTCCCAAGGATGTGTTTAAATGACGTGAAGTCTTATTATTCCTGCTTTCTTTCCTTTTTCTCACACTGGGGAGTCTACACTGCTGCTAATTCACCGAGGAGTAGGTCACACATTGTCAGAGTCGATTATATCACCACCAGCACTGTTTTTTCACCAATGCCCTTGTACTGAAACCGAACAATAATAACAGCAGCACAAGCAACGATGACATGTCAGCTTGTCTTAAATCTAGATGACGTTCCCCACTTGCCAAAATTATCCACTTACGGTCACTGCAAGGTTAGAGTAGGAAATGGGTGTCTAAGAGTTTTTTATAAAGATTTGCACCTTGGTAGCCCTAGATATTTGCCCAGAGTATAAAGTAATTCAACTGAAGGACCACAGATCTAAATTTCAGAGCTGGGAAGGCCCAAATAATTGCCCAGTTCTTATAAGGAGTCCTAGCTCTTCCTAAGGTGGCGGAAGAGGGAGCTGTTTTCGCCAATCTGGATGCTGTTCAGGAGAGGAATTTCCCCCAGAAAACACAGAAGCATTCCCACGTGCTCCTCCAGCAACACCTCTGCCTGCGGTGGGGCTGCGTAGGGCCGTGGCACGTTCCGCGAGCCCTTGTGTTTCTCCGTGCGTGGTCTCTGGGTGGTTGTCCAATTCTGTACTTAGAAATGATTCTACCCTCTATAAGTCGGTGCAGCCACTATGGAGAACGGTATGCGGTTCCTTAAAAAAACGAAAAACGGAACTACCATGCGACCCAGCAATCCCACTCCTGGACATATACCCCGAGAAAACCATAATTCAAAAAGAGTCATGCACCCCTATGTTCACTGCAGCACCATGTACAATAGCCAGGTCATGGAAGCAACCTAAGTGTCCATCGGCAGATGAATGGATAAAGAAGATGTGGTGCATATATACAATGGAATATGACTCAGCCATAAAGAAGAATGAAATCATGCCATTGGTAGCAACATGGGTGGACCTAGAGATGATCATACAAAGAGAAGTAAGTCAGACAGAGAAAGACAAATACCACATGCTATCTCTTGTATGTGGAATCTAAAATATGACACAAATGAACTTATCTACAAAACAGAAATAGAGCTACAGATGTAGAAAACAAACTTATTATTACCAGGGGGAAGGGGTACGGAGGGATAAATTGGGAGATTGGGACTGAGATATACACACTACTATATATAAAATAGATAACTAATAAGGACCTACCATATAGCACAGGGAGCTCTATTCAATGCTCTGTAATGACCTATATGGGAAAAGAATCTAAGAAAGAGTGGATCTATGTGTATGTATAACTGATTCACTTTGCTGTACACCTGAAACTAACACAACATTGTAAGCCAACTCTACTCCAATAAAAACTTTTTAAAAATAGTAAAAAATTAAAATAAAAAAAAATGATTCTACCCTCATCCATCCCCTGGAGGACAGAAGGTCAAGGAGTCCATGTACCTTGGATGGAGTGCAGAGTTAAGACTTAGTTGATCTGGGCATGGAACTCTTTCGTGGTGTTTATCCATGTGTCTCTGAGCTGTCCAGCATGATGCTGGTGTATCTGACATACTCCAAGAGCTCCTATAAAATGAGTCAAACCAACAACGAATGAATGCATTTGGCATCACATAACCCAACCCCTTCAAGGCATTGCAGACCGTTCCAAACAGGGCGTTCAGCGTTCACACACGTCAACCCAATGTGTAAACATGTTCCTTGCCAGAAACCAAACATGTGAAAGTGATCACCAGGCACTCTCTCTAAATATATCGATAGTTCCCACCCCTGAGGACAAGTCCAGATTTTACCTTTATCCTTTCCAGACCCTTCTGGCTTGTCTTCACTTTGTGTTAGCTGGGCTTCTACATTTATTGTCTTCAAAAAAAGGACGTGATTTATGCACGCTGTCTGTCAGCCACGATTCTGAAACGCCAATGATAAGAACTGGTCCGCATGTGTTTCTGGTATAGTTTCCACTGAATGCAGATTTTTACATTCCACCCCGTTCCTTTTCGCTCTAACACACTGTCATTGAATGAGTTTTTGTGGAATGAATGCCGTTTTAACTAGATTCTGGGAACACACGAGGGTAGGAATTTGGTATGGCACTGCAATGGGATCCTCCCATGTTGCCTGCTGGAAGGGCTTGGGTTTATTTTCTTTTACTTCTCTGGGCATTTGTGTGGCTGTTCTCTCTACTCTTGGGTTGAATCATAAACATCAACTGCATATACAAATTTCAAATCATCCTGTTGTACACCAGAAACTCATACAATGTTTTATGTCAATTGTATCTCAGCTTTAAAAAGAGAAATGTCATCTGCATAATGTTTTGTGTCAACGTATCTCAATTAAAAAAAAACCAATACATGTTATGTGCTCCTTTCCTATAATTTTGTGTTTCTCTGCATAGGGGGTGTAGTGGGTTGAATGACGGTCCCTAAAAGGATGTTTCTCTCCTAATCCCCGGAACTCGTGAATGGGACTTTAGGACAAAACAGTCTTTGCAGGTGTAATTCAGCTAAAGCTCTTTAGACAAATCATTGTGGATTGTCCAGGTGGCTCTAAATTCAATGACAAACGTCTTTATATGACAGGCACAGAGGACAAGACAGACGGGACAAGGCCATGTGGCCGTGAAGGCAGATACTGGAGTGACATGGTCACAAGTCAAAGAAACATGCCAGCAGGTCTCAGAAGCTGTAGGAGGCAAAGAAGAGATTCTACTTCTGGGGTCCCCAGGGGCCAGTGCATTCCTACCCACAGCTTGATTGAAGACGTCTGGCCCCCAGAGCTGTGAGAGGATAAATTCCTGCTGTCTTACATCACCCTGTTTGCGGTCATTTGTTACCACAGCAGCAGGAAACTAACACGGGAGGTGATTGCATTCTTTAGGTTGTGCTGATGTCATGCATTCTGCTGTCTGAAACAGACGTTTGGTGAAAGTCAATAGGAATAACGTGACTGCTTCCCTCAAGCATCGTTTGTCATGATGTCGGTGCACAAAGGACCATTCTTTTCCTGTCATGGCTATTTCATGTGATATTCAGCCATGATTTAGTACAGAAATTCCGTGCATTTTGTTTCTCCGCATCCCGCTTCTTCAACTAATGCGACGCCTTTTGCATGCTATTAAATGCTTCTTGTAAGACTGCATGTAGACCATTAATTTGACTGTGTCACCCAATATTTATCAAGTGCCTACAACGAGCCCAGCTTGGGCACCGGAATTGCAAGGATGTGCAGACTCCACACGTCCCATGTTGGAGATCACCGTTCAGGAGAAAGAAAAACTGGGATTTCAGTCAATTCTTGTTATTTGTAGTAGTTAAGTCCTATAAAGCTACCACTGGTGTCCTTAAGGGAAATGCAAGATTAGGTTCCTACAGCCTCTAATTACATTTTCATCAATGATCAATACCTAACTTTTTTTTTTTTTTTTAATTTTGTCTGTGGGGTTGTGGGATCTCAGTTCCCCGACCAGAGATTGAACCCAGGCCACGGCAGTGAAAGTGCTGAGTCCTAACTACTGGACCACCAGGGAACGCCCCAATACCTAACCTTGTTTGACCTGTGTTTTTATTTAAAGACAGCGTATTGAATAGATATTAGTGATTCATCCATGTTGCTTTCACAGCCAACAGTGCTAGATAATTACTCAAGCCTGAACCAAGCTTATGCAACGTGTGGATTTTCTCCATTGGGCACATGGCAGCCTTCTTGTGCTTAGAAACAACAGACAGCTCTTCAACACGATGCGCGGGGCAGTCTTACACAGCAAAATCATAAACAGAAGGCACCACACTGAGAAAAACATGGCGCTCAAGAGCCCCTGAAAAGGAGACTTGTTTACAATCTAAGAGCTGAAACAAGAAGGTAGAAGTTACCCTCTTCAACCTCAGCTGGAAATGTGTGTATCAGGAGACTCTCTCTCTCTCTCTCTCTCTCTCTCTCTCTTTTTTTGGGGGGGGCGCTGCTCTCTGTGTGTCGGCCAAGGACAGCAAAAGCACCAGGGGTATTGATCTGGGGATTACAAATCCACTTTAACAAGTAGGTGAATTCACGAACATGGGATCTGTGAATAATAAGGATGCGTTGTGTTTAGAAAGCAACTAGAGAATAGCCATAAAGCTCAGGTTCATCAACTTTTTTTTTTTTTTTTTTCCGTCAACTTTTATAAATACACATCATTAACTGTTTGGGCCGTTAGTCAATTCTACGCCTTAGGAGTTTTGCTGTGTTGAGCTATTCTGTGAAAAGCGTGTTGTGTGAGAGCCATGGTGTTAAGCGTTCTACATGCCATTTTTTGTTTGTTTGCTTGTTTTTATTTACTCCACACAAACTCTGTGAAATAGTCGCTACTGTTTTTTTTTGGTTTTTAAAGATGACACTGGAAGGAATTAGGAAACTTGGCTAACCTTGAAAGCGGTTGCTCTGGGACTCGATCCCAGGTCAGACAAACACTCAGAAGTTATTATTAGGGATGAAAGGGTCCCCGACCTCCGTCTGCTTTTCTAGGTTTCCTGTCGGTTTTCCCCCAGTCTCACTTCTGCAAGCCCTCCTGGGGTCCATTTGCTTTGCCCATTCCCTGCCCCTTCTCTCGGACCACACCCTCTTCTCTCGAGGACCGACTCCTAAAATTGGAAGTCCCAGCTTCCAAAAATCATTTTGCCCCTGAAACTTTACCAAGTTCCTCCATCCCAAATGGAACTTGTCCTCTTTCCATACGCTTCACTCACACGTTACACGGTCCTCCCCAGTCTCCCCTGTGTCAGTTACCTGTCTGCAGGTGACTCCATTGCAGAGGCAATGATTGTGTTGTGCATGCTTGGATAAGCTCTTCACACATCACAATATACGTGCAGTTCCGCATACTTGTTGCACTGATTGAAACCTAACATCGTAAAGACAGAAACACGCAGCATGGGCTCAAAACCCTTAATTCCAGGTTTCACATATGTGAAATCACCTCATCTACGAGGAAGAGGGTATGATCATGCATCCTGGGAAAACGCCACCAAAGGACTGTTTTTCCACCTGGAGTTGTGAAGACCAGGATGCTGTTGGACTTGTTACAGACCCTGGGATGGAACACGAGCTCCTTGCGTTGGAATTCTGACCGCACATTTCCTGACTGGGTGACTCGGGGCTACTTAGAACGGTCTCCTGAACCAAAAAAGAGAGGTAGCGAGAACCCCTACCTCACCGTTGACCGTAAGACTTAAAAGAGAACAGGTAAGCATCACACGTCTACACTGCCTTTTGTATTACGAGCACTCTGCCCACGTTGGCTGACGCAGCCGTGAGTATCATATTCACAGCGATTGTTTGCCTGGGGGGCACGTATTTTAAAGCTGTCTTTTATCGGAAAGGAGGTTCTGATTTCAACTGCTAGGCTAAAAGAAATGAATGTGGTTTTCAAAATTGGCTTTTCATTGGAGTCTGTCACATGGAACATCTATGTGCTCAGGTAAATGAGATCCAGGTGTCTCTGTGGGTTCTGCCCCGTGACACACACCTGCATTGATCACCGTCTCCTTGGCTCTGATAGAAGCACGGGATTGTTTTCTCTGTCTCTCGCTGAACCAGAAAAGGGGGATTTAAAGCATTTGGTGGGCGATCTTCCAAGGGGCGTTGAGAGCAAAATGCACACAGCAACATATATCTGCTATTATCTTGTGTGTGGGGGGGGAGCCAGAGGGAGGACATTTTTAGTTTAGTTGAGTTTAGTTTTGTTACAACGTGTCATGTTTTTTCAGGGTTGCCCATTTTTTAAATTGTGGTAAAACACACACAACATACAATGCACCCTCTGAACCATTTGTATATGTACATTGTTCAGTACTGTACTGTTAGCGCCCAGTCCATACGTGTGTCCTCTTGCAAACATGAAACTCTATACCCACACATGCCATTTGCTTTCATTTTCACAGTTTTTTCATTTTAATTTTTTTTACTGAAGTATAGTTGATTTACAGTGTTGTGTTAGTTTCAACCGTACAGCAAAGCGAGTCAGATGTATACATCTGTATCTATATGTAGATACATTCTTTTTCAGATTCTTTTCAATTCTAGTTATTACAAGATATTGAATGTAGTTGCCTGTGCTCTACAGTAGGTCCTTGTTGCTTATTTATTTTACATATAGTAGCGTGTATATGTTAATCTCAAGCTCCTAATCTATCCCTCCTCCCCCTCTGCAACTTACTTCTAAATGTATGCTTGCTCCTTAAAAAGTGAAAAGAATTATTTTTATTAACTTTTCAGAAAGAAGCGTTTGCTCCTTAGACACGCGGTATATACCGCTCAGCGTATAAATGTGGGCATTGCTGGTAGGGGCTGCGTACTCTAAAATGCCACCCACGTCCACCAAACTCTGTGTTAAAATACTGGTCTACTTCACGTGTGACATTCCACAAAGATTCAAAAGCGGAAGATGGCATAGTCACCCCTGTCAAGGAGGAGATGTGGGTGTGTATCTGTAGGCTACAAGGAAGGCAAAGCTGCTTATTAAACTCTAATTCAAGAACGGGGTGATGGCTAGGACAAGGCAGGGAAGAGGAAGGGGGAAAAAGGGTTGGACCAAGGGATGAATCATATTCTCTGAGTCAGTCTAATTCTGTACACGCCAACGTGAAAACATTTATGGACATTCTCCTGACCTTCTAGCTGGAAGCCTTGTATAACCTTTACCCTTAACCTAGCAGAAGTTACAAAAGCCAGCTACCCACCAAAATTACCTCAAATAGACACACCCCTAAGCTCTGATGGAGAGAAAAAAATTCAAATGCTTGTTCAAGCTCTCATCCCCCTTGATATATAGCGAGGTCTCAGAGAAGTGGAAGACAGGACCAATATTCTTGATAATCTATACAAAAATGCTGAGGTTTCCAAAATATCTAAGCGTACAATAGATCAAGAGGGTTTTTTTTTAAATAGTACATAATTGTATAAAATAAGACAGCAGAAACGCACCATATAAGTAAAGCACATTTCCAGAGTTCCAGAAAAACATTCTTAGATCACTCCAACATTTGATTATTGGGTCTGATTACAAAAAGAGTGTAAAAGTTTGTGTAAATTGTTGAAGATTGTAAAGGGCATGAAAACACACAGATATACATGTGTGCACATGTACATAACAATGTTCATAACACGTTCGTAACACATAACACACGTACATAACGATGTTCATAACACATTGTTCGTAACACATAACACACGTTCAAAACGATGTTCATCCTTTAGAGGCCTATTAGGGGAAGGAAAAACACTTACCCTACCTTCTTAGGTTCTATTTCTGGGGCCCTGTAAATGAAACCGACAAAAGGCAGATTAGCAGAAGAAAAGGCATACCTATTTCATTTGATATTAATAGTCTTAGGTAGCATGGAGACCTCTCTAGAAAGAAGTGAGAACCCCAGAGAAGCAGTTAGGCTTGAGAGATAATATACCATTTTGACAAAGAACCATACATTTGTAGAGAAGTCACAAGGCAAAGGGGAAGAAGTTTAGAGCTTTAGGGACAGCAAAATGGGGGAAGGTAAGTATACGGGGGACATGAATAGGAGATAAGGGTTATCTTAGTAAGGTTTGTTATACAGATTCCTTTCGGTGCTGTCTCTGGGGGTGATGAAAGTCTATAATCTTCTCATTCTGCTCTAACACAAAGGGAAGTTAATGCCCTCCTTTTTGGCCTACAGGGGGAAGGTAGACAGTTGTTTTATTGTTTTTTGTTTGTTTGTTTGTTTTTGTTTGTCTGTCTTGCATCTGCTGTTTCTCAATTGTTTTCAGCTCAAAATAATCCTTAAACTAAAGTGGCCTGTTTGGGGGTGGCGTATTCTGGTGGCTTAGAGGTTGGTCTAGGATATAAGATCCAAACACACGAAACGTCTTGTAATGTGAAAAATGGTCAACACGGATTACGAAGGCCGTGTGATTCACAAGGGAAGCAAAGTTACTGGAATTTGGGCTTCATCCAAAGATACTTCAAATACAGTTTCCTTAACAAACCCACTGTCTTAGGTCCCAGATGGTGTACATTCGACGTGATGTGATACACTTGGTGACACAGTACTTTTTCCTGGTCTTACCTTACACTCCTACGTAGAGCATTTCATATTTTCCCCAAAGACCGTGTCTTTGATTTTTGTAAAACAGGTGATGTGGTCCCATAATAGGACCATGGCTGGTACCATATTCTGGGGACTCTCTTGGGTCTTAGACCCTTGAAAGCAACCTTTGCGATGTGTGCTTCATAGCCGGTCCAAGAAGAGAAGACAATAAATGTACCTAGAATCAGTGTGGCCATAAAATACCTAGAGGGAACTCTGCTAAGTGCTGGGAACACAACAGTGGGAAAACAGCGGGAACACTTGACTCGTTCACACAGGTAAGAGGGACATCGTCAAGGGGAAACCGAGCAGGGTGGGTGTGATACGAGCTTACGGAAGAGGCCCTGCTGCTACCAGACCTCAGAGGATGAACTGGAGCTTACGAGATGGAGCCATTGGGCGAGAAGGTCCGGGACAGAGGAACGTGTGAGATTTGCAGCTGGGAGTGACCCTGAGTTGTTCAGAACACACACAGGGAGAGCTGCAGTGTGCTCGGGGCAGTGGGCAGACATGAGGCAGCTGGGAGGACGAGAAGAGATGAGCTGGGGGCCAGGGCGTGCCAGCCCCAGGGGTGAGCGCTGGGAACTTATCCTTAGTCAGCAGGGGGCCACCCAAGATGTGACGGTTGTGTTATTGTTACAAAATCGGGAGACATGTCAGCGGGGAATGGCTGTGAAGATCACGATCACGGTGGGGCTTCAGAGCCGTTCATCTGTGTATGAAATGGTGTGTGCATATACATACATGTAAGAATATACATGAGCCTATATCATCAGCATATATATACGAGAATATGTATAAGAATATATGAGGAAATATATATGAGAATATGTATGAGAATATATGACAATATATACAAGAATATATGATAAAATACACATGAGAATATATAACAATATATTAGAAAAGCATATGAGCATATATATAGGAATATGGATAAAATATATATGAGAGTATATACACGAGCATATATTTGACAAATATATATATAAGAATGTGGGAGAAATGTATATGAGAATATGTATATGACAATATATATAACAATATATAAAAATATATATGAGAATATATATAAAATATGTATGAGAATATATACATGAATATATATATGAGAAAGATATAAAAGAATATGTGAGAAAATATATATGAGAACATGTATGACAACATATAATTTAAAACACATATATGAGAATATATATTACAACATATACATGAGCATATATATGAGAAAACAAATGAGAGAATATGTACATTTTTTCTCATTATTCACAGTAGTTATGTTCAGTGAGATCACTGCAAACTCTGAATTCGTGCATACTAAACCATGGCTTCTGGGGAAATACAGAGTTAGGGTCTTGTGAGTCTCCAGTGACAATATTTTCGTCAGCCGATCCATAACACACCCTGGTTTTATGTGTTTTTCTTTTTAAAGACACTGTATAGAGCACATATTTTCATTCATTCATATTGAACTCACAGCCAACAGCGCTGAAACTTATGCCTGAAGGAAGCTTTTCTAACACAAGCATTTTTTTCCCTAAGACACATCACGACCTTCTCATGCTTCATGAACACTGGGCAGGTCTTTAGTGCTATGCTTGGGGCCCACTTTAAACAGCAAAACTCACCAAAAAAAAAGCACCAAAAAATGGGAAAAACAATGCACTCCATAGGCTGCAACAGGGACACTTGTTTTCGGTAAGACAGATGACACAAGAAGACAGTGTCACCATTTAACCTCAGCTTTGGCCACACAAGCTTTTCACTACTCAGCATGTGGCCACAAACAGCTGTGCAATCAATAGTATTGATTTGGGCATTACAAATGGATTTTAGAGAAGAAGTGAACGCACAAATATTGATTTCTTTTTTACTGTAGAGCACAGAGAACAACATTCAATAGCTTGTAATAACCTATAATGGAAAATAATCTGAAAAGAATATATATATCCGAATCACTTTACTATACACTGGAAACTAACACAACATTGTAAATCAACTATACTTCAATGAAAACAAAAGAAGGATAGCTAGGTCTAAATAGTCAATCAGGGAAATAATTGTATATTCTTTTAAATATAAACTTTTACATTTCTCTTCTTAAAATTTGCAAATGTTCCTGTGAACCTCTGTGGGAATAAATAAGGCAAGTATGTTTATTTCTTAAAAAAAAAAAAAAAAGAGTCTACCCCAGGAATTCCCTGGCAGTCCAGTGGTTAGGATTCTGCACTCTCACTGCGGTAGACCCGGGTTCAATCCCTGGTTGGGGAAGTAAGATCCCACAAGCTGCATGGTGTGACCAAAAAAAAATAAGTCTCCCCCCTACAAAAAAAAAAACAAATATGGAATCCATGAATAATGAGGATGGACTGTGTGGGTGTGTGTGCGTGTATGTGTGTGAGTCTTGGAGAGAACTAATAGTGAGTTTCAACTTGGACTCTCCCTCCCAAGGACTGTCTTGCCTAGTTTGGGAGTTTCCAGAGGATGATGCAGAAGAGACAGGTAAAAGTGAGGGAAGAAGGATTGAGAACCTACTTGAATTACCTACTGATCTGTCAAGACCAAATTTAAATAGTCCTCCCAGTGTCCTGTGTTTCCCAAGAGGAGTCACGCATAGAGTGTTCTCTACACAGTGAAAAGAATCTTGACATTGGCAGGTGTATTCACGGGATTGGTGAAGGGATTTCTGTGTCTGAATACGGCCCCAGAGTCCTGCAAAGGGCAGGTAGACCAGTTCTACGGGAACAAAGACCTGTCCTCACTCAAAATATCAGATTAAAAGTTAAGCTTCAGGCGAGGCTGGGGGGAGGGTTTGGACTCATAGCTCCCCGCTTTATCTGTTTGTCCAAGAGGGTGGGGTTCGGGCGTCTTCCGGGGAATAGTGGTCTTTGCAACAGAGCACTTTTCTCTTCAGGATGGAAATTCCTCCTTAGAGCTCATAGCCTCCTTCATCCAGGTGACGGAACCCATAGAAGAAGCATTGTCAGGATACCATATAATACAGTTAGGGTTAGGGTTAGGGTTGGGGTATTGTATGGTATCCCCACTCACTAAACTGAGCCTTTTGCCCAGAAGTGAATGGATTGATTGAATAATCAATTAAGGTGCCTTATTTCTAGCATACGAAACATGTGGATAAGGTAAAAACTTAAGATTTTGTTGTTATAATGTTACCGAAAGTCGGGTCTGGCTGGTCGCCACTCCAAAGCCAATAAAAAGCCAGGTTGGGGGAAAGGAAAGGTTGCTTTATTTTGGAGGCCGGCGATCGGGGGCGGGGGGTGGCGTGGACGCCAGTCCAGAGGCCGACTCCCCCCCTCCTCCCCGACAATCAGGGGGCAAGGGCTTTTATAGGCGGACGGAGGGGGCCCCAGGCAGAAACAGCACAGTCAGCTCTGACCGTCGTCTTGAAACTGGCCCTGCGGTGCTCTGATCTGCGTCATCTTGACTGTTTTAAGTACAGTTAATCTTTAGTTCCAGGGTTGGTTTGTTTCCACTTCTTTGAGGCCAGTTCTCGGAATTGTGGCAGGTTATATCACGGCTACAGCCTGGTCATCATGCAGTTCACTTCTTCCACATGGCGGGTGTTTCGGTGTCTACAAGACAGCTCACAGGATGTGGCTCAGAAGATGATCTATAGCCCTTGAGGAGGAACTGAAGGTCCTTGACTGACTAAACTGTGACTATTTTGTCCTGTTGGACTGTTTTCCTTTGTCCCTGCATTTTCTCGCTTCTCTGATTAAACCTTTTCTTTGGCTAAAATGTTTTCCACAGACAGAAGGCAGGCCAAGGACATGGGGGGCAAGGACCACAGGGTCCTGCTCTGTTTCAATAAGTATGACAGTTGTGCCATCTTATTAGTAAAGAAAGTGCACATAAGCTGTCCCTTTCCAAACCGATCTCCGTCTGTGCGGAGATCACCATACAGCTGCAACTACCTCATTCTTTTTTACGTGCTTAACATATTTTATTGGTCTTCGCCTTTTTTTTTAACATCTTTATTGGAGTATAATCGCTTTACAATGGTGTGTTAGTTTCTTTTTTTTTAACATCTTTATTGGAGTATAATTGCTTTACAATGGTGTGTTAGTATCAGCTATACATATACATATATCCCCATAGCCCCTCCCTCTTGCGTCTCCCTCCCTCCCACCCTCCCTATCCCACCCCTCCGGGTGATCACAGAGCACCAAGCTGATCTCCCTGTGCTATTGGCTTTTGTTTTTGTTTTGATACATGCCCTGTCTGTTGTCTGTCTCCCCAAGTGGGTGTTGTTGTTCCCCGTTGAGTTTGAGTGGGGTGACACCCTACCTTCTTGTATCAGGTCTCCTACTGAAAACAAGTGTCCTATTTGCAGCCTTTCTTGTGCCATGTTTTTCCCAGCGTGCGAACCCAGTGTCATCCTGTTTGTAATTAGAACTTTCCTGTTGAAACTAGACCGTTCGTAAGTTGGACGCTGTCACTTAGAACCTGCTTGAGTAACACAGTCAAACCCAGAGATGAATTATAGGTCCAGCCACAAGCCTGGTGTTCGTGCCCCGCCCTAGTGGGTGAAGATGGGAAGTTGACATTGTCAGCATCTTCCTACAGGCATCCCTCTCATGGACAGGTTTGCTTCTTTTTTTAATTAGTTTTTTTATTGGAGTATCATTGATTTACAATGTTGTGTTAGTTTCTGCTGTACAACAAAGTGAATCAGTTATATATACACATATATCTATTCTTTTTTTTAGCTTCCATTCCCATATAGGTCATTACAGAGTATTGAGTAGAGCTGCCTGTGGTATTCAGTAGGTCCTTATTAGTGATCTATTTCATATATAGTAGTGTGTATATGTCAGTCCCCATCTCCCAGTTTATCCCTCCCCCACCCCCTTTCCCCTTTGGCAACGGTAACGGTATCTGCGACTCTATTTCTGACTTGCAAATAGGTTCATTTGTACCCTTTTTTCAGATTCCACGTAGAAGTGATATCCTATGATATTTGCCTTTGTCTGTCAGACTTACTTCACTCAGTGTGACAGTCTCTAGGTCTGTCTGTGTTGCTGCAAATGGCATTATTCCATTCTTTTTTATGGCTGAGTAATATTCCATTGCGTACATGTACCACGTCTTTCTCCATTCCTCTGTCGATGGACGCCGACGTTGCTTCCATTCCTCTGTCGATGGACGCCGACGTTGCTTCCATTCCTCTGTCGACGGACGCCGACGTTGCTTCCATTCCTCTGTCGACGGACGCCGACGTTGCTTCCATTCCTCTGTCGACGGACGCCGACGTTGCTTCCATTCCTCTGTCGATGGACGCCGACGTTGCTTCCACGTCCTGGCTATTGCGAGTAGTGTTGCTGTGAACGCCGGGGTGCATGCATCCTTTTGAATTATGGTTTTCTCCAGATACATGCTTCTTCTTGAGGCTTTCCCCAACATCTCTGGCAATGTCTTTAATTCACTGTCCCTTTGGTTTGCTAGAGAAGCCCCGAGTTCTGCCCCTTAGCTGGTGTTAGAGCCATGCAAGAAGGATGCTTAACTGAATGTTGACACAGCCCTTCCCAGTGTGCCCTCACCCAGATAATCCCTGAAGGAACGTTCATTCTAAGGTGACCTTCTGTCTTCCCGTGGTGTCTCTTCAGCGGCCCTGAATCACCGCACAATCAAACGTCCCCGCGGTAAAATCAGCCCCTGAACTGACAGCGCCCTGCGTGTTGAAGCTTGTCATCCCTGCCATCTGGCTGAAGTAGCCCGGGGTTTATATTTTGAGTAGAAGAAGAGGTTACGTGGGATGCAGCAAATAAAGATCACAGAGCAGCTGTGCCTGTGGGCATTTGTGTAGTCAGGGATTCATGGGAGCTCTCCTGGCTACTTAGTGAAAAGGCAACCCCGGGGAAGGTGAGCTGAAGCTGGACAGTTTATAAGAAATGCCTGTGTGGTTCTCTGGACAGCCGGTACATAGGTCAGTTCTACGTACATTTTCCATAGTGAATGACCGTATGTGCAGGCAAGAAGTGGAGCTGCAGTGAGAAGCTGGAATAATATTGTAGGACTGTAAATCCTTCCTAAAAATATACAGAGGGAGAGAAGGAGGGAGAGAGAGGGAATTAAGGAAAACTGCAGAATGTGGCCATTCTATTTGATCGGCAAGGGTTAGAAGCCTTCTCTATGCTTTAAGTCTTGGGAAGCCCGGTAGGCATTGATGGTAGATGGCACTAAAATGCAGAGGTACGTACAGACCTTAACTCTCCTGTTTCCATTTCAGACCCTCTGCAGGGACATCACGGTACAGTGGACAGAGCAGAGTGTCTGCACTTGGTGTGACCTCATTTCTGACTCAAGATCTGCAGCTCACGGCTGTGCACGTTGCTCGACAATGGACCACGTCACCGACGTGGGGAGTGGCAGAGCTTAGGTGTCCCAGCTCTGACTCCAGAGGTCCAGGTTTGACCGTTATGAGTATCACCTGGCGTCCGAAAGCCCCAGTCCCCACCTGGCAAACAGGGAAATAGTATCTCTTGTACCAGGCATTCCTGAGAATCTAGAGAAAGGGTGAGCCTGGGGTTGAGCCAGCCTTGGCCCCTCAGGACACCTGAGTTACCTTCCACTGTCTTAATCTGAGGACCCTGCTTTTCCCGTGAATTATTGTAGTCGTTTTTTTAATGACCTCTGACCAAAAGCAATACATGGTTCGGCACGATCTTTTGTTGTCAATGCCCCTTATAAATTATACAATTTACAAATGAAGAAAAGCTTTACCCCTTTGTTGTCCAAAGAATATATTGATGATTTGATTTGTGGTAAAATGTTACAGCATTCACCTAGGTTTCAAACATTTTGTTAACGTCAGCCATGTCCATGGCCATTCAAGCCTCTCATTAGTCAGCTATGTACACGGCAATCTTAGCTTCATGAAGGTAACGATTTGCGGTATTTACAGGTATGATTCTGATGAAAGTTTTTGTCTGAATAATGCCGGTCTATCCCCTAATCACAGCGTTCCCTTCTGTTCGCTCGGAACGCACGTCTCCTTTCTCCTGGGATACTGACGTCTCCCTGTGCTGTCGCACGACTTCTGTTTACATGTTTCTGTATCCCTGGTGTCTATGGCCTCTGATATTATGCATCGCTTTACTCTCGTAGTAAGATAAGAAAGTTATAATGGAGGGTTTTCCAAAACTTATGGCAGTATTGGTTGTTCCGCCTGACCCTTCCTTTGTGATCCCATGGGGACAGTCCCCGAAAAATAAAATAAAAAGCTGCCAGGCCTGCCACTGCCCACGCGTATTAGTCATCCTGTTTCCTGGTCTGTCTGCTGGTGCGTCTACTGCAGGTTTGGCTTCAGCCTGATTCATCCTATAGGCATGTGGACCGAGCTTTAATGAGCTCTTGGTAGAAGCCCAAGCTTTCCTAGGTACCACCCTTAGGACAAAAGCCATTCACCAAACCTGGACGGGCCCAGCCTGCTTTATTTATCCTGGCAAATTGGTTGGCAGTTGGCTGTTTAGTTGGCACGGAGACCATATCAGGTCACTTCGACGTTCCGCCTAATGAGAATTCCATTCATCGACCATGGATGGAATTCATGGTCCTTTGTGATTCTTAAATCTGTACCTACTGGGTCTTCTCTCTTTTGCTCGTGTCCCTGGCTTGGCAAAGGAAACTTGTGATCCGCCCCCCTCCCCGCGCGTTTTCTCTTGCTGGCTTCTGTGGCTGGGGGCAGTGGCGGCAGCAGTCAGCACATCGCTGCCATGTGCTCAGAGGGAAGTCCGAGCTCCGGAGCTGTCTTTGTGCGTCTGCGATTCCTTCTTGCCGACAGGAAAAGAAAGAATGGGGAGGGGGTCTGCGTCTGGGCCTCCTGGTGGAGAGCCGGTCCCACCCGCCAGCCCCATATGCAACCAATCACCCTGGGTCCTCTACGTCCAGGCACACAGCTCTGCAGGCCAGCTGGGACTGTGCTCTGAGTGGATTTTACTGGGCTTTGCGGCAGCTTTGCGTAGGTTTTCTGGGTTGGGTCTTTATTGCCCCCACTTGGGCCAAGTAACAAAGGCTTTATAGGAGGCTAAGAAACCTTTCACCAGTCTCCGACCAGCACGCACTTGGGGGTATGACGATGCAGCTTTAAATCAAAATCAAAATCTCCAGTTTACCCCCTTGTATGCATCGGCCCGATGCTCCGCATTCCTACCGTGCCAGCTAGGGTTGGATTTTTGCCCCAATACCTCTATGTTCCTTCTTTTGGTATATATATATATTTTTAATTGAATTATACTTGATTTACAATGCTATGTTAATTACTGCTGTACAGCAAAGTGACTCAGTTGTGCATATATATATATACACACACACACACACATTCTTTTTTTTATATTATTTTCCATTATGGTTTATCATAGGACACTGAATATAGTTCTCTGTGCTGTGCAGTAGGTCCTCTTGTTTATCCATTCTTCTTTTGGTATCTTTAGCTCAGATCATATCAATGAGTGTCTAACAGTCAAAAATGTTAAACTTTGAAATAATGGAATAGATACATTTAAAAAAATGTAATTATTTCTGAATCTGGTGATATTGAATAGAATCTAGTTAATTTCTAATTATTGGCCAGATAACTTCAATTCACCATCTGGAAAAAGGCAGCTTCACCTTGGGACTTACCCCTTCTTGCTGAAGGAGATACATTCCTGTTAGTCACTCATCCAACTATTTTTAGGTGGGGATATTTCCTCTTTGACATGCAAGCAATCACCACATCTTAGAGAATCTTCCTGTCCTATTTCACAACCACCTTTTCTCCTTTCTCTTTTTGGTCGACCCCCTTCAATCAAGACTTCATTAATTCTTGTCTGGATGATGACAATCACCTCCCAACGAATCTTACCAGGAGCCCCATTAATTTTTCCCAATGGGAATCATGCCAATTTACCATGTCCCCATTAACTTTCTTGAAGTTTCTTAGAAGTCAAAGAATCTATGGTACGTCGTCAAAAAACAAACAAGACCCCTAGAACTGTTCCGTCTCGACTGTGCCATTCATCTTATCACGGACAGTTCGTCATAACACAGCACAACGGGTATACTTAGCTTCCCCCTATACCCCACACTCCGTGAACCGCAGCCCTAAGCTAAATCGAGCCACTCACTGTTTCTCAGAGACCCAGGAATCCACATCCTTGTGTCTTCCTTAAGGTCATTTTCTTCCAAGGATGTTTGTCTGCCATCTGTGCTTGATCGCATCGTAACCCTCCTTGACTGACGCTTCTTCTAAGACCCTTTTCTCATCCAATTGTATGCCCTCTTTAAAACTCTTTCAACTACCCCTGTTAAGGAGCGTTTACTTGGTGGTCTATCCTGTCCTTGGGGTCATTGGTTTATCTCACTCATTTTTCTCCACCGAATTGTGAATCGATGATCAATAGTAGGTCTTCACTAAATATGAGAAGACGTAAAGCAATGTCACTGATACCTACGTAAGGACATGGAATTATCATCTCTCTCTAAGAAGTCCATGTGAATCTGACTGCCCGTGGACCTCTACAGCTAAGAATAAAGGTTGGATCTCAAAAGGAAACTCAATTCGTAAACAAGTTGGCACGGCATTTTATCAGCTATTTTAATAGCAAACACAATAAAAATGGTACTTCTGTCACATAAAGCTAACGTAAACAACACTTGATAGGGCGAAACCTATTGCTACCTTGTACTGCTTATAAACCCAGGACACAGAGTCAGGGGGGAAAGAAACGTTTCCAAGTTCCTAAACACAGACACATGCAGAATTTGGGCAGTAAGTGAGAGAATATGAAGTATTCCAAGTTATGCTTTTATTATTTTGCTTCTTTTCAAACCATGTGGAACTCATTAGATTTCTTTTCCATGCAGCACTCTGCTACACAGAGACAATAATGTATCTGGGAACCAAAAGGACCAGAATTGGTGGTAGGTTGATGTGTGAGAATTAGACCTGGGAAACTTTGACCTGGAGAATCTTTCAGGAAACATGGTGGGTTCTGAGGATCTCCTGTAGAGTCCACTATAAATGCTCTGTCCCGTCCTTTGATCTCAGATCTCTCCCATATGAGTGAATCTTTATTATTTAATTCTGAGGCTTGGATTGCATACTGAGGCGGGTTCTGTTTATTGTGGTAAGCTGTTTTTTTTTAAAAAAGTGGTCTCTCTGCGTTTGATGTAGGGAATTCCAGTCAGAAAAGAACTGTTCATATATTTATAAGGTCCAGAGTCCTGGTGAGTAACTCGGTCAAAGCCGAGGCGTCATGTCCTCGGGGAACACTTGAGAGCTCAGCTTTGGCGAGATACCTGCTTTACAAACTCTGATCGCGTCCTGTTCTTCTTTATGAGATGTATCACGACTGTGTTTATCCATGGATTACTGTGTAGTTATTCATTAAATTTTCGCCTCCATTTTTGACGTTTTTATTATGCTCTTTTCACCTTGTTTGGCACATAGGATATGCTCAAAAATATGCATTTAATGAATGCATGAAGGAGGTAAGCTATATAATAAGTGGTGTGTGAAGTGGACTGTCTTTCAAACACATGCACTCAGATTTGTAGAGCTTGACAATTTCCATGGTGTAAATACTCCACTAGAGTTGAGGCCAAGCTATCCATGGTTGATCGGATGGCTCTCAGAATTCCTGTTTGACTTGGCTTCTTAGAGCCAAGGTGAGCCACTGCATACGCAGTTCATCCACAGTGTGTGAGAAAGGTCTTTGGTGCATGGAAACACCTCTTCTCAACAAAAGAACATGGTTAGTAACTTAGGGTCAGAAGGATTCTTCTTGATTTAATTTTTTTATTGAAGTATAGTAGATTTACAATGTTGTGTTAATTTCTGCTGTATAGCAAGGTGATTCAGGTATACATATATAAGCATTCTTTTTAAAAATATTCTTTTCCATTATGGTTTATCACAGGATACGGAATATAGTTCCCTGTGCTCCACAGTAGGACCTTGCTATTTATCCATCCTATATATACTTTGCATCTGCTAACCCCAAACTCCCACTCCATCCCTCCCTCCCCCCTCCCCCTTGGCAACCACAAGTCTGTTCTCTATGTCTTTGAGTCTGTTTCTCTTTCGTAGATCAGTTCATTTGTGTCATATTTTAGATTCCACGTACAAGTTATATCATATAATATTTATCTTTCTCTTTCTGACTTACTTCACTCAATATGACAATCTCTAGTTGCATCATGTTGTTGCAAATGACATGATTTCATTCATTTTTATGACTAATATTCCATTTTCTATCTATCTATCTATATATATATCTCACATCTTCTTTATCCATTTATCTGTCGATGGACATTTAGGTGGTTTCCATGTCTTGGCTATTGTAAATAATGCTGCTATGAAAATAGGGGTGCATTTATCTTTTTGAATTAGTGTTTTGTCTGGATATATGCCCAGGACTGGGATTGCTGGATTATATGGTAGTTATATTTTTAGTTTTTTGAGGACCCTTCATACTGTTCTCCACCAACTTACATTCCCACCAACAGTGCAGGAGGGTTCCATTTTATCCACACCCTCTCCAGCATTTGTTATTTGTAGACTTTTTAAGGATGGCTATTCTGACCGGTGTGAGATGATACCTCATTGCAGTTTTGATTTGCATTTCTCTAATAATTAGTGATGTTGAGCATCTTTTCATGTGCCTATTGGCCATTTGTATCTCTAGAAAGATTCTTCTTAAATAAATATTTTCTTTGTGTTGCCTGATGCAGATTTTCTTAAGTAGAAAAGCCCTTGTTTCTTTTTTAGAGCGTCTGTCAGAACCAGAGTTTTGAGCTCTACCTAAGAAATGCTGCTCCAGACACATTGTCCTTCTGTTAACAATCAGAAATGTTGTCAACCGGTGGCTTTAGGATGTATAGTCAATAGAACAGAACAAGAAACATAAAAAAGAGATCTAACAATTGGGGAAGAGAATAAGCTATATTTTTTCACAGACAATGCGATCAATTAAGTAGCTCTGCTGAAAATGATGTATGTAAAAAAGACCTCCATGAGAAGATTTAGCAAAAGGATTCAAGACTTCCATGAAAAAAAGATCACAGCGTTTCTGGCAGATATAAAAAGCAGCTTATTAATAGGAACAATTCATGTCCTTGTGTGGGAAGACTCAATCTCACAAAATACAAATATTGCAAAACTACTTCATATTTTTTAAAAATTCCAACTGAAATGTCGATGACTTTTTGTTATGAAATCTTGGAAAATAAAATTTATCTCAAGGCAAAATTGAGCCAGAATGCAGATGGCAATATGGGAAATACTGGGTTTCCCAGGTGGCGCAGTGGTTGAGAGTCCGCCTGCCGATGCAGGGGACACGGGTTCGTGCCCCGGTCCGGGAAGATCCCACATGCCGCGGAGCGGCTGGGCCCGTGAGCCATGGCCACTGAGCCTGCGCGTCCGGAGCCTGTGCTCCGCAACGGGAGAGGCCACAGCAGTGAGAGGCCCACGTACCGAAAAAAAAAAAAAATATGGGAAATACTAAGAAACTTGCCCTGTCATGTTAAAATATGATATAAAATACCCTCCAATAAGCGAGAGAACCAAAACCCGCAGGGGTATTTAATGTAAGGGAAACTTCTGATTACTGGGAAAATAACACATCAATACATGGCGTTAGAAAAATTGGCTTAATGAGTCAAAATTTAGTTTTTTTCATCTCATACCGTAGAGCCAAGTGAGTTACAAATGTTTTGAGTTTTGATATTTAAAAATGAGAAATATTTTTAAAGTATGTAGGAGAATACCTAATCTCAGAATGAAGAAGGACTTTCTAAACATACAAAAGGATTAAAAAAAATAGAGGGAAAAAAAGAGAGATACAGCTACAAACAATTTCAAAAGGCCTGTACTTCCAATGATTGCAGTTCTCCAAACAACTGAAAAAAAAAATGATGAGTGGAAAAAAAACATGTGCTATATTTAGAACAAGTATTGATGCCTTGTGTATTTGCTGCACTTGGGGTGCGTTAAGGCCTTGTTATGTAAATTATTCCATTGCTCAAGCAAGAAAGCATAAACAGCTCAAAAATGAATAACTAATTCCTCCATGAAATGGCCAACTTATGTATTTGGACCATTAATTCAAAAGTATGAAAGACAGGGCTTCCCTGGTGGCGCAGTGGTTGAGAGTCCGCCTGCCGATGCAGGGGACGCGGGTTTGTGCCCCGGTCCGGGAAGATCCCACATGCCGCGGAGCGGCTGGGCCCGTGAGCCATGGCCACTGAGCTTGTGCGTCCGGAACCTGTGCTCCGCAACGGGAGAGGCCACAACAGTGAGAGGCCCGCGTACCGCAAAAAAAAAAAAAAAAAAAAGAAAAAAAGAAAAAAGTATGAAAGACAGAAAATACAGAGCCACCTTTGAGTATAAAATTAGAAATTGTTAAAGCGAGAGCAGTTCTGAGGCATAAAGGGTGGAAAGGTAGCATCCTTACATGCCAGTACGGTGGCCACGGAAAGTGGAAAGCCTTTTAAGGTTTTCGACAGCACTTCCAAAACGGTTTGCAAGAGCCTTAAAAATGTTCACACCCTTCACTGTTGCAATGATATATCTCAGAATTCAGAGATTTATGGGACAGTCTTTGCAGAGACAGCCCAAAATGGAAAACAATGTAGATATCCACCAAGATAGGATTAAATACTTAATGGCACATCCGTTGAATGGGGTATTAGCCTGACTAATGACATGGGGAGATGCAAATCATATTGTTACGTGGAAAATAAATGGACTTAAAACCATATAGTTAAGCTTATAAATAGAATATATATATATATATATATATAATATATATAGGTATATATTTTCACAAAATCTGAACATGTTCAGAGAGTTTATCCTTGGGTAATGGGATTGTGAATTTTTGTGTATGAATAATTTCCATTTGTTCCTATATTTCTATATTATTTTTAGTTATTTATAAAATGTATACTATAAAATAAGGGTTTAAATCTCAGTAGAGTACACGCTTGCTATGTGACAACATTAGAAACTTGGTCTTTTCCTCCCCAAAGGCCCCCAACTCCCAGATCCACCTTCCTTCCGGCCAATTCCTTCTGTCCCTTGAGCAACCTGGCCTCATGGTGGGTGGCCTTATGTGCACTTTCCTGGTTTCTGCTGGAAAGATGTCAAGAAAGATGATTTTCCTCCATTTTGAAATGTACTCAATGTGGTATTTTCTGCAGGAAAAATCTCAGTGGTTATTTTTTTTTAATTATTAGCTTAGATCCCAGCTTTGACAAAATGTCTCACTTTCCAGAATCAACAATAAGAAAATGAAAAGGCAGTGGATACTAATCCAGTTCTCTGAAAATTGTGTTTTTAGTCTCTTCCTTTAACTGTTGATTTAAAATAGACCTCCAGCTCCTGCCATCATTCAGAAAGAAAATAGAAAGAGAGCTTTTATTCAGAATCTATTTTTATAATTATTCAGAGCCAAGGAAGTCCATAAACTCCAATTCTTCACCCAGACCCAGAAAATGTATCACTGAATTGTTCTGACATACTTCATAGATGCTATACAACACAAAATAGTAAAAAGAGACTGCAGGAACCTTCATGGTACACATGAGTTCTCTTAGGTGTGCTTGTTGGTGTTTTTTTTTAATCATTGTTTTTCAATGCACGTCGCCAGACATTAATGGAAAATAGCCTTGTTTTTTCCTTCCAAAAGCAGCACGTCCACATTTTTTTTTAATAACAAAAAGCTGAATTGGGTTTTTCACTAACAATGCATCATGACTCCCAATCTTTCTAGGACTTTGTAAGAATTAAAATATACTTTACTCGTTCTGTCTCTTAAATGATAAAGGGGTCCTCAGAGTCCAGATGTCTTCACTGCAACATTGTACAAAATTTTAACGTATGCCACGTTTAATAATACAACTGAAATGTTGAGCTGGACTTCAGACAGTCTTTCTCTGCCGCTCGCAGACGGCAAGAATTGGGGCTGGCCACGGAATTCCATGAACTTGAATAAAGACATAATAGTGAAAGTTCCGTTGCTAAAGTCACAGTGTACATGAAAGATTTTGAAAATTGCCACTCTTGTGCCAATTTGAGTCCCACCATCAATCCGTCAAGATGATAATAACAATAATACTAATGACTTTTTAAAAAACAATTTCCATGGCACGCCCTTGAGAAATGTTATCTTATTTAAACATCACAGCGTTTTCATGGCTTAATGTGTCACGTGGGACAATGCTATAGGTAAGATAAATAAATGGCTTAATGTTTCACGTGGGATGATGGTACGGCTGAGATAAACCTCAGGCTTGCAGACGCGTAACACAATAAGCACGGTTTTCCACTTTCAAGAGCAAGGATGGTCCTCAAGAGCCATGGTGGCCATAAGAGGAAAGGTGATGGAGACCAGAGCCCAACAGAACCCACAGGGCAGCCCATGACAGGTGTCTGTGCCCATGGTGATTCAGGAACTCAGGTCCTTCCTATCTTGTGGCTCCTCCATTCCCTGGTCCCTTGTAACCCCTTTACTCAGTTGGGGGATGGGAAAAGAGCCAGAAGGGCATCTCTGCATCTTCACCTTCTCAGCCTGGAAGGGACACACGTCATTGGTGAGAATTAGTCACGTGACCCCACCTCCAAGCAAGGGATCCTGGGAAATATAGACTCTGCCTGGGATGCTGTACTCCCACGAACATTCTGTCATCCGGCAGCTGGTGCTTGAGGCTTGGGGGACGGGTAACCAAGCACCTCTGCCTCAGGGAACTTGCATTGCTCTTAACATTTTAGCAGTGAAGGAACTGAGATAACCAGGAGCCAGATTTAGACCCAGGCTACAATGTGGTAGGATTGCTTCTGAAAAATACGTCTTCTGGGCACTAAAATGTGAGTGGCATACCAAAAAAATAGGACCGAGATTTTTAAAATTCATTTTTTGGGGTTGAAAATGTCCCCTAAGTTACGTGCTCCCACCTCTGTGTGACTTTTTGGGTTATCCGACTCTACAGTTGGAATCCCATCTGTTTACTTCTCCAGGTGTCACTACAGACACTCCAAAGACAAAGAGAAAAGGCATTTAAAATAAGAAATAACTTTTAAGATGATGTTAGGACGTGAGAAAGGACCTGGATACTATGAAGGATGGTGACATTCTCTTCTGTGGATGGAAGAGTTTTTGTAAACAGATGAGAAGCTGTAACTGGGACAAATGGATCCTGTATGATATTTTTATGGTGTGTGGACCAGGCCCAGGTGAGCAGAGTGTGAGATCTATGTGAATATTTTGTGGAGTAAACAATTCGGCCGGTAATTTAAAATTGATTGTATAGCATGCTTAAATGTGAGTCCTTGAATTCCAATACATATTCACATATACAATTTTATATTAATTTGTATATATGGTATACATTTACATATTATATACTATACCTGTCTATCTATATCTATCTATTTATCTGTCACCTAGCTATCAATGTATCTATCTGTGTCTATGTATGTATGTATGTATCTGTGTAACTATATCTATGTATCTATCGTCTATTATCTATCTATCAATGTAACTATATCTATGTATCTATCTGTGTCTATGTATGTATGTATGTATCTGTGTAACTATATCTATGTATCTATCGTCTATTATCTATCTATCAATGTAACTATATCTATGTATCTATCGTCTATTATCTATCTATCAATGTAACTATATCTATGTATCTATCTGTGTCTATGTATGTATGTATGTATCTGTGTAACTATATCTATGTATCTATCGTCTATTATCTATCTATCAATGTAACTATATCTATGTATCTATCGTCTATTATCTATGTATCAATGTAACTATATCTATGTATCTATCGTCTATTATCTATGTATCAATGTAACTATATCTATGTATCAATCGTCTATTATCTATGTATCAATGTAACTATATCTATGTATCTATCGTCTATTATCTATCAATGTAACTATATCTATGTATCTATCGTCTATTATCTATGTATCAATGTAACTATATCTATGTATCTATCGTCTATTATCTATCTATCAATGTAACTATATCTATGTATCTATCGTCTATTATCTATGTATCAATGTAACTATATCTATGTATCTATCGTCTATTATCTATCTATCAATGTAGCTATATCTATGTATCTATCGTCTATTATCTATCTATCAATGTAGCTATATCTATGTATCTATCGTCTATTATCTATCTATCAATGTAGCTATATCTATGTATCTATCGTCTATTATCTATCTATCAATGTAACTATATCTATGTATCTATCGTCTATTATCTATCTATCAATGTAACTATATCTATGTATCTATCGTCTATTATCTATGTATCAATGTAACTATATCTATGTATCTACCGTCTATTATCTATGTATCAATGTAACTATATCTATGTATCTACCGTCTATTATCTATGTATCAATGTAGCTATATCTATGTATCTACCGTCTATTATCTATGTATCAATGTAACTATATCTATGTATCTACCGTCTATTATCTATGTATCAATGTAACTATATCTATGTATCTACCGTCTATTATCTATGTATCAATGTAACTATATCTATGTATCTACCGTCTATTATCTATGTATCAATGTAACTATATCTATGTATCTACCGTCTATTATCTATGTATCAATGTAACTATATCTATGTATCTACCGTCTATTATCTATGTATCAATGTAACTATATCTATGTATCTACCGTCTATTATCTATGTATCAATGTAGCTATATCTATGTATCTACCGTCTATTATCTATGTATCAATGTAGCTATATCTATGTATCTATCGTCTATTATCTATGTATCAATGTAACTATATCTATGTATCTACCGTCTATTATCTATGTATCAATGTAACTATATCTATGTATCTACCGTCTATTATCTATGTATCAATGTAACTATATCTATGTATCTACCGTCTATTATCTATGTATCAATGTAACTATATCTATGTATCTATCGTCTATTATCTATCAATGTAACTATATCTATGTATCTATCGTCTATTATCTATGTATCAATGTAACTATATCTATGTATCTACCGTCTATTATCTATGTATCAATGTAACTATATCTATGTATCTATCGTCTATTATCTATGTATCAATGTAACTATATCTATGTATCTACCGTCTATTATCTATGTATCAATGTAACTATATCTATGTATCTATCGTCTATTATCTATCTATCAATGTAGCTATATCTATGTATCTATCGTCTATTATCTATGTATCAATGTAACTATATCTATGTATCTATCGTCTATTATCTATGTATCAATGTAACTATATCTATGTATCTACCGTCTATTATCTATGTATCAATGTAACTATATCTATGTATCTATCGTCTATTATCTATCAATGTAGCTATATCTATGTATCTATCGTCTATTATCTATGTATCAATGTAACTATATCTATGTATCTATCGTCTATTATCTATGTATCAATGTAACTATATCTATGTATCTACCGTCTATTATCTATGTATCAATGTAACTATATCTATGTATCTATCGTCTATTATCTGTCTATCAATGTAGCTATATCTATGTATCTATCGTCTATTATCTATGTATCAATGTAACTATATCTATGTATCTACCGTCTATTATCTATGTATCAATGTAACTATATCTATGTATCTATCGTCTATTATCTATCAATGTAGCTATATCTATGTATCTATCGTCTATTATCTATGTATCAATGTAACTATATCTATGTATCTATCGTCTATTATCTATGTATCAATGTAACTATATCTATGTATCTACCGTCTATTATCTATGTATCAATGTAACTATATCTATGTATCTATCGTCTATTATCTGTCTATCAATGTAGCTATATCTATGTATCTATCGTCTATTATCTATGTATCAATGTAACTATATCTATGTATCTACCGTCTATTATCTATGTATCAATGTAACTATATCTATGTATCTATCGTCTATTATCTGTCTATCAATGTAGCTATATCTATGTATCTACCGTCTATTATCTATGTATCAATGTAACTATATCTATGTATCTACCGTCTATTATCTATGTATCAATGTAACTATATCTATGTATCTACCGTCTATTATCTATGTATCAATGTAACTATATCTATGTATCTATCGTCTATTATCTATCTATCAATGTAACTATATCTATGTATCTATCGTCTATTATCTGTCTATCAATGTAGCTATATCTATGTATCTATCGTCTATTATCTATCTATCAATGTAACTATATCTATGTATCTACCGTCTATTATCTATGTATCAATGTAACTATATCTATGTATCTATCGTCTATTATCTGTCTATCAATGTAGCTATATCTATGTATCTATCGTCTATTATCTATCTATCAATGTAACTATATCTATGTATCTATCGTCTATTATCTGTCTATCAATGTAGCTATATCTATGTATCTATCGTCTATTATCTATGTATCAATGTAACTATATCTATGTATCTACCGTCTATTATCTATGTATCAATGTAACTATATCTATGTATCTATCGTCTATTATCTGTCTATCAATGTAGCTATATCTATGTATCTATCGTCTATTATCTATGTATCAATGTAACTATATCTATGTATCTACCGTCTATTATCTATGTATCAATGTAACTATATCTATGTATCTATCGTCTATTATCTGTCTATCAATGTAACTATATCTATGTATCTATCGTCTATCTATCTCTATCTATTCTGATTTCCCGTTTGTATCCTCACTACTTTGCCTCTATCTCAACTTCCTTCTGACAGTTCAGCCATGGGAAACTTTTTACATAATCTAAAAGTGTCCTAGCGAGTTTTCTAAAACAAAAACATATCTTTCCGATGATTTATGCTACCCTACTTGGGGGGGGCACAACTGTTGGATTTTTAAAAATATGACTTTTGACCTCTGTTCCACCATCCATACGTTATCTCAGTGGTTTTCCCAGTAATCCTATAAAGTGAGTGGTATCAGTGCCGTCGCACACATACAGAAATGGAAGTTGACGTAGATGACGCCAAGGTTCCCACAGCTGTTAAGGGGCAGAACCTAAATTCCAGCCCACTTCTCAGCTACTCAAGCCTTCGTTGGTTCTGCCATAAACTTCTAATCAGCCCCATGGTTGAGCAGAGCCCAGCACAGTACATAGGTTTGTTCTGATTCTGATTCTGGTTCTGCAACATGGCTTTGGATGGACAAGTCACAGCCAATGTTGCACGGTGTAGGATCGAACCATATCATCTCTATGCACCCTTCCCCAGAAATCAACTCTTCCAAGAGCAGTGGTGAAGCTTCAGTGGAATACAGTGTGTGAAAGTGTTTTGGAAACCACAGTTATATATTTTAAACCCTGGAGAAAAGTAGCAAGGATCATGGAAATAGCAATGCATACTAAGAACAGGCAATGGATCAGGCTGTTTTCTAAGCACCTTATTCCCTACCTTCACAATGACCCTATGAGGTGGGTGTGCAGTAATTCCTCTTTCTCAGAAGTCTGGAAACAAAAGCATAGAGAGCTTAAGCAACACGCACCAAGCTTCTGATTTCTGGATGGAGAGGGGTCCTACAGTATGGTGGGTCCTACAGTATGGTGGAAATTAGCACATTAGAATGTCCCATGGAGCACTGAACCATGAAGAAATGCAGTGGCAGGAACCATTGGCAGGACCCCAGCACTAAAACCTCCACAAATTCATCTCAGCCTCGATGAACATGTTATCGCTGGGGCTTCTCTCTCAAAGACTCTGGTCTAGTTAGTGGGTTGAACAGTGGACTCCCAAAAGATATGTCCACATCCTAATACCTGGAAACTATGAATAAGATTTTACTTAGGAAAAGGATTTTTGCAGATGTAATTAACTTAAGGATCTTGAGATGAGGTCCTCCTGGATGAGGGTGACCCTACGTCCAATGACAGGGTCCTTCTAAGAGACAGAAGAGGGGAGACACAGATACAGAGGAGAAGCCCTGTGAAGACAGAGGCAGAGACGGGAGGGATGCGGCCACAAGCCCAGGGATGCCTGGAGCCCCCAGAAGCTGGAAGAGGCGGGAAGGACCCTCCCCTGGAGTCTCCCGAGGGAGTATGGACCTGGGACACCTTGACCTCAGACGTCTGGTCTCCAGGATGGGCGAGGATGAATTTCAATTGTTTTGAGCCACCTGGTTTGTGGTCATTTGTTCCAGGAGCTGCAGGAAATGCACATACCAGGGCATGAGAAATTTTTAATCTCCTTAGGTGATTATAGCTGGAAGCCAAGGAGGACCACTGGTTTGCCCTGTCATAACAAGATTAACGTACAGTAGAGTCTCTTAGGATGGAGGCTGAATAGGCAGACGCTCAGGATGGAGCTAAAAGGACCCTTGGGCTCCCCCCACCCCCCGACATACCCCCCATAACCTCAGGTCCTCTTGGGATCCAGGAACTCACCACGCTGCCCATCCTTAGTCTGGTCTTACACGATTAAAAGTGCCGCAAAATCTCCCGCAGGGCTCGGCATCTTGCAGTGTGAATTCAGTAGCAGGTCACCCCTCACGAGGACTCAAGTCCTGTCCAGATTCTTCAGAATGAGAGCTGCGTCTGCAATGACACACCAAATCTTAAAGAGTGGGTTTAAAAGCCTGGTTTGGGTTTTGTTTTTCAGTGAGGACCTGGGAACAGTCGAAGACTGACAGTTGACTGCTAAGCGAGGATTTGTGCTTGTGCGCACAGATTTACAAGCGCATATACCAGATGTGAGACGTTGGTCATTTGGGAGGAAAAAAAACCCCTATCTTTTAGTTAGTATATTATTTACAAATCACGACAGAACCGTATGTGATTGCAATGAATGATCTCAAACCACATACACCCCCATTCTGAGCAAACTATTTTAAAAGACTCAGGATGACTAAATCTCAAAGTACTCGAGTACCTGTCATTGTGACTGTCTCCACCAGAAAATTTTTAAGATTTGTGTTTGTTTTCCACGGATGCTATAACCAATTATATCAAACGGGTTGTCTTAAAACAAAAGGGATTCATCCTCTCTCAGTCCTGGAGACCAAAAGTCTAAGATCAAGGAGTCATCAGGGTCAGTTCCTTCTGGAGGCTCCAGGGGAGGGTCCTTCCCGCCTCTTCCAGCTTCTGGGGGCTCCGGGCGTCCCTGGGCTTGTGGCCTCATCCCTCCCGTCTCTGCCTCTGTCTTCACAGGGCTTCTCCTCTGTGTCTGTATCTCTCCTCTTCTGTGTCTTATAAGGACCCTGTCACTGGATGTAGGCCCACCCTCATCCAGGAGGACCTCATCTCAGATCCTTCACTTCCTCACGTCTGCAAAGACCCTATTTCCATGTAAGGTCCCATTCTGACATTCCAGGTAGACATGGATTTTTGGAGAACATTATTCAACCAACTACGATATCATAGCATTTTCAACCAAAAAGGAAACACTTATTTAAACCCTAGTCCAAATATGCCTATTACTTTTTATCTGTTGCTCGACCCGAGGTCACCTTGCTGGAGGCTAGAACTTTCTTAGAAATGTTTTTGCTGCAGGGAGAGAGCAGTGCTTCCCTCCTATGCATGTTATCCTGCCCAGACATCCCTCTTTCTTAGCCCAGTAAAAATGGCTTCTCCATCAAATAACTAGCCCTTAGACTTCCATATGACGTGGCCTTTGAGTCCCCCGGGACAGGAACACCCCCTAGAACCACCATTAATGCTTCTGAGTGTCTCAGCCTTGTAGCAACCTGACTTGTAGTCTTATGTCTTTTGAGAAGATGGAGAGTGTAGACCACCATATACCTCTTCATGTCATGCTACCTCACCTACATCAGGACAAGGCAAGTCCTTAAGAATGTATGTTGAAGGAAATCCCTGGCAGTCCAGTGGTTAGGACTCCGTGCTTCCACCGCAGGGGGCACAGGTTCCATCCCTGGTCGGGGAACTAAGATCTCGCCAGCCACACAGCGCAGCCAAAAAAAAAAGAATGTATGTTGAGTTCACTCACAGAAACTTACCACCAGTTCTTAACCTTACATGAACCCAGAATGACGGGACCATTTTTTTCTAGGTGACGTGTATGTAGCAGCCTATGCCTTGGCTGCTGTACCATCCTGGGTCTCATTTTCTGAGGCAGTCAGTCCAAATGAGTCTGTTTCTAAAATTCCTTGCTGCATTTATTTCTCTAGCACAGTGGTTTCCAACCAGGAGTGATTCTACAACTCAGAGGGCACGTGGCAACGTCTGGAGACACTTTTGGTTGTCCAACTGGGGGAGAGGAGGGTGGAATGTGATAATGGCACGTAGTGGGTGGAAGCCAGGGATGCTGTTCACAGCCCACAGTGAAGGATGGTCCCCACCATGGAGGATGACTCAGTCCCAGAGAGCAAGGGTGGTGAGGTTTGGAGACTGCCTTAGCATGAGAGACTCAATCTGTTGGTCTCTCTCTATGCACCTATCCATCTATCCATTTGTCATCTATCTTCCCTATCTATATATCTATCATCACCACCACCATCATCTAGCTATTATCTTTCTACCATCTACTTACGTATCTATCAGTCATCTATCCATCCATCCATCCACATATCTATTTATCTCTACCATCTATCTCATGTATCTTATCTATCATCTATTGTCTACCTATCAATCATATCATCTATATTTATGTACGTATCTGTCATCTATCCATCCATCCACACACCTATTTATCTATCTCATCTATCTATCATTTATCTGTCTTATCTATCATATCATCTACCTATTTTCTTCCTATCTATCTATCAAATTGTATCTAGATCTACGGTGGTGGTTCTCAACTAAGGGTGATGAGGGGACATTGAAAATATCCGGAGCCATTCTTTGATTGTCAGTCCTGGAGGGGAGGATGCTAGTGGCATCTCGTGGATACAGCCTACAGATGCCACTAAAAACGCTACAGGGCACAGGACAGCCCTCACCCCAGAAGATGATCCAGCCCCAAATGTCTGTAGTGCTAGTGTTGAGAAACCCTGTCCTGGATGAAGGGTTTGTCTATGGAGGATGAACTCTTCAAGCAGGATGTGTTTCCTATGCATCAGGGTACCCTGGTGCCCATCCCGGTACCTGGCACACCCCAAGGGGCTGTGTGCTTATCCTTAAGCAAATAAATGGATTCATGAGTGAGACAGTGTCCGTGCTTCCCACAGTCTTGAAAAGCCAAGCTCTCTTTCACTTCAGTGACTGCCACTCTTTCCAGATTGGCAGCACGGTCAAAAGTCACGTGCTTCCCCAATATTTATCTTGCGTTTGCTTTTTTCCTTCCTCTAGCGGGAAGCCAAAGAGTGCATATTTGAGCAATACTGCTATGGGCACCCGAGATGTCTCTCCCCTAAAGAAAACTGGCTGCAGGACTGCTGTGGCACCCTTTCTTCAGCCTCAAGTAATCCTGATTCATACTGGAGCTGGTCCCACCTTACCTTCCTGTCAGAGACTCTGCTGGAGCTGCCACCTTGGACTTAGTTTCCTTGCTGGTGAAATACTCACAGAGAAGAGAATAATTCCAACGTGGTGGATAAAAGCAGTTTTTCAACCAATCTGATCTAAGCGCAGACTCGCTTGAAGTGGCTTTTGCCCTTGAAAATATCACTGTCATGACTGCCTGGTTCTTTGGAAAATATTATTTTATTATCCAATGTACATTATTTTGACCTTAAAAATACAGCAAAGCAGTCGTGGAAGTAACAGATCTATTTTTCGAGGACACAAATTGACAGGAGGAAAGATATTTCTGGGCTCCTCTGGAAGGCTCTGGGTTTATTCTGTGCAGTCACAACTTCGCTTTGTCCTCCCTCTCCTGTCGTCTCCCCGGTCCCGCATGGCTCTCTCCGGATAAATTTTATTATCAACAGGGAAATCCAATATCTCAGCATCCCCTACCAGAGGGTCGCTGGGAAAGGTAATATAACAGTGGTTTATGAATTTGAAGGAAGTCGGGAAGGAAACTGGTTTTAATTGCATTTCCGTGCCTGCTCTAATGTATACAAGCCTTGTAAAGACCAATAATTTATCATTTTTAATGAGACAGAAAGTATGTCTTTCTCTTTCTACTCTCATCGTCTGATTAGAAAGAAAAAAATATATATAAAACACTATATAAAAAGTGAGTTCCAGGGAGAAAGCATCCTTTCCTATAAAATGGGAGCTGTACTGTAGGACACTTGTACACGAGACACAAACAAACAAACAATCCCTCTGGTTCTCAGCCCTTGTCGGGCAAACTGGAGTTCTGAAGTGGCAGAAGGAGTAACGGAAAGATGGATACTCATTCTAGAACGTTCTATCATGTTAAAACGGCAGCGGGTTAACTAGGTAATGCATCTTCCGCGGGGGTAGCAAGGCACTGTGAATCTCTACAGCTTCTTTGCAGTGAATGCTCCTTAGATATCCTACAGACGCCCGTTCAAGCATCAGGATGGTGCCAGCAACACAGAATTTGTAATTTGCGCCCAAGTCCTGTGAAATGGAAGGCAAGAGCATATAGCATCCTGTACTGTAAACATGAAAGGAAGTCCCCCGGAGAGGCTGACACCTGCTTCCCGTGTCTGCATTGCTTCCTTTCGTCAACGAGCACAGGTCAAGGTCGACAGTGAGCCTCGAACCCAAGCCGGAGGGGGCCACCGTGCCCCGGGACAAATCCTTTTACAGCCCTGACTCTCCGGCCCCACCTGTGAACCCAAAGGAGGCTTTGTTCTAACTTCGGAAGCAGCGGCCGTGGAGTCCAGGGTGTGCTCCCGGGGTTTCAGTAGACGTGGACGTAGGTTGTTTTTGAGTCACGGCCCAGGAGGTTTTTGGCGGTGCACTTGTAGAAGCCCGCGTCCCTCTGGGTGGCCTGTTGGATGATTAACGACCCCTGTGGGTGAAGAAACCTGTTCCCGTAGAGACGGGGCTGCCTCCCCGCGGTCAGGTGCGATTTGTCCGGCAGCTCCCAGCTTATCTCGGCTTTGGGAATGCCCACGGCCAAGCAGTTCATCTTCACGGTGCTCCCGGGCCGGGTGTAGATGACAGGTGTGGGTTCACTGGTGATCCGGGGAGGATAGGCAATCACGATCACCGGGACGTTCACGACGGAGGGTCCGTACTCCGTGTCCGCCTTGCACACGTAGGTGCCCCTGTCGAAGACGGACGCGTCGCGCACAGTGAGGGTACCGTTTTCCCAAAGGGTGAAGCGTCCTCGGACCTGGGGACCCTCTAACACCATGCCGCTGGGCAGCGTCCAGGAGGAGTGGGTCTGCCGGGCCCCCGGGAGGATGCAGGGCAGCTGCAGGGTCTCCCCACTGATGATGCTGACCAGATTGTGGTACTGGTTGCTTGTTTCGGGTTTCAGCCCCACCTTCAGAGACACCAGCCTCTCCGTGTAGCCCGCCGAGTTCCTGGCCACGCAGCGGTACGCCCCAGCGTCCACGGAGGAAAGGCCGCTGATGTGCAGCATCCCGTCGCCCTTGTGGTAGAACCTCTGCAGCTGGTGGCCACTCTGCAGCTCCGTCCCGTTGGGAAGGACCCACATCAGGGTGGGCGTCGGGGTCCCGGCTGCTGAGCAGTTGAGACTGATGGTGTGGCCAGCCATGGCGGTGATCTTCTCGCTGACCGGGTCGTGGAAGATGGGCTTCTCCACGGGCTCCAAGACCGTAAGCTGCACAACGAGTCTGGCTTCCCCGCCTTCGTTACGCCCAATGCACGCCAGCTGGACAGAGTCGCTCTTCCTCAGACTCTTGATGTCCAGGGTACCATTGCGATGGATGGTGATGCGGTTGCCATAGTAAGGAGCCGGCAGGACCACGCCCTCGGGAAAGGCCCACAGCACTCTTGGCGTGGGGATGCCTTCCGCCTTGCAGTCGATGAGTTTGCGACTCCCTCCTGGGGCAATCTCCCGCACCGTGGTGATGGCATTGGGGTGCCCGTTGATCTTGGGCGACTGGACGTTGACGTGAATCCAGACCGTCTTCCTGTCCTCCCCGGCGCTGTTCCTGACCACGCAGGTGTAGTTGCCGCTGTCCGAGCGCTGGGCTTTCTGGATAAGGAGAGTGCCGTCCTGATATATCTGGTACTTGTCGGAGGAGGTGGGGATCTGCCTGCTGGTTGGAGAAAGCCAGGTCACCCTGGGCGTGGGTTCCCCTTTGGCCTCACAAGCCACGGTGACCACGTCCCCGTAGGGGACCTGGACCACGGAGTACGTCTTATTCCGGATGACGGCGGGCTCGGTCACCACCTTGACGCGCACCCTCATCTCATCCTTGCCAACCTGATTTTCGGCAAAGCAGGTGTAGTCACCTTCCTCTCGCAACCCAACCTCGTTGAAGTAGAGGGTTCCGTTGTTGAAAACGACGTAGCGCTTGGTCCGTCCACCGCTGTCGTCGGACTGCATGAAAGAGTTGACCAGGCTGCCGTCCGGGAGGCCCCAGGAGATCTCGGGGTTGGGGAGCCCGGTGGCCATGCAGTCCACTTTGAGGTCGCCCCCGTAGAAGACCCTGTGGTCATTCTCCTCCTTGTGCTGGATCTTGGCTGCTTTCATGACCACGTTTACCTTAAGCATGACGAAGTCATCGCCAACCTTATTCCGGGCGACGCACAGGTAATCCCCCGCATCTTTGTCCGTGACGGATTTCACCACCAGGGTCCCGTTGGCAAACGCCTTGATCCTGGTATCAAAGCTGACCGAGAGAAAGAAAACAGAATAAGATGTCAGTCTCCCGAACGCTGTCTCTCCCGGCTTGAGGTCACCGGAACGAAACAAAAACTTGTGGATCTCAGAACTCTCGGCGCACAGGACTGCCGCTCAAAAACGTTAGATGGATTTTGCAGCCCGGAGGGGACGGCCATCCAAACGCAGAAGTGATTTATTTACCACAGTTAAGAACTCCCCGGTGGAGTCTGACCTTTGGCTGGCCTGGCCTCTGATTCGAAGATGTGAAACGCAGTCTAAGGCATCAGCCCGGTTTGTGTGGGCGTGTGTGGATCAAATATTTGCCTGGTTGTCAGTGTGGAGCTTGTTGTAATAATAAAAGCAGATAAAATTCTAGCGTCCTGGACAGAATGAATGTGCATTAACCTTAGGAAGAGGTGACATTTTTCCTAAAAGTTTTATAGACGATTTTTACTCTTGACAATTTTTATGATGTTGTATCCCATTATGAGGCAAACAGGCAGCAAAGTAGCTACAGTATGGATCACGTAGCTGTGGTTATACCCAGAGTTTCGAGGCTACGATTGGATTCTTCAGAACTTGGTGCTATTGGCGTAAAAGCTTCTTCCCTAGAATCTGTAACGAAAGCTTCATGACCCTCACCAGCTCGTACCCTCCTGCTGACTTTCCGTTTCTCCACGTGGTAGACCTAAACTCACACACTGCTGAGTTAATATTCGAGAAAGATTTTTCAGTTTAAAAAGGCAACATGGAAAGAAAGACAGAAATATCTTCACTAGGTGTGTGACATTTTTATAAATATATATCGGTATGTCCTCCAGCAACGCAGAACTAATGTTTTGAATAACGGGGCAAAGAGATTTGGGAGGTTCCTGCTTTAAACGTGTCCAGATTGAAAATCTCAATTACTTATAAATTATAATTCTGGCATCTGCAGGGAGAGCTTGACTATTACCCCTAAATATTTCCTGCATACTGTGTCATTCTAATAGCACGTCTGGAACCGTGTCACTGATAAAAAAAAAAAGAAGTGTCTGCCTATGATGGAATTCAAGCCTGATTATTGTTCATCAAAGCACCCACTAACAAGGACCACGTAACGTGTTTTGTTGGCCATGAGCGAGAGTCAAGTCAACCTGAATCAGAAGGTCATTCGATAGGCGTGGAGCAGACAGAGGTATTTTAATGAGTCTTGGAGTTAGAATCCAAAAATGTATATAGTAGCACATGTCTGTAAACATTTAGAAACTTCTATAGCAGCAAATCCTAACCTTGGTCATTAGCTGAATCAACAGAGCGACTCTGAAAAAGATGCATCATTACAGGAGACTCAGCTTCGAGACAGGAAAGTCCAGTATCTCTGTTTTAAAACAGTCCCAGTGTGTAGGCAGGGCAAACAGCCCGTTCTTTTAAAAAACTCACACGGGCTGTTTAATTACACTTTTCTAAGAATGTAATTAGCCGGAATCTAGGAATAATGAAGCTACAGAGGCTGTGGCTTATGATTTATAGCGAGATACCAGTAGAATGGCCCCAGTTCACACTGGAACTACTTTCTTTCACTTCAGTGTTCAGTCAGCACTGCCTCAGCCTCGCCAATGTCAATGGAAAACAACCCTCTGCATGGCAGGACACCGGCTCAGCTGGAAGATACTGCGGGGAAAATCGGGTATGTGGTATTCTGGATCGATTGTGCAGGGTTCACTAGGCACCACCCAGCCATCTGAAGTTAAAATACGGCGACTTGGCCCTTCTCCTGCGTCGGAAGGAGACTGGGCAGACCAGACATAGCTGCGCGGAGCCTTGGACGCTGCTTTGGATCACATCCCAGGGAGGAACCCGCGCTGAGGTGGGGGGGTCCTGTCTGAGCTGCCAGGCTGTGTGGGCTGAAGACACACCATAAGCCAGAGGGTTTCCAACACGGCGCCACTGAAGTGTCTTTGCTTCCTGTTGCCAATCACTGTCTCTTTCCTCTGCATCTTGAAACACTTATTAAAGAGACAATGGCTTTTGGGGATCTACCTCAGGGTTTCTCAGCCTCGGCACTACTGATATCAGGGGCTGGATGACTCTCTGTGGTGAGGCGTCCTGTGCATGGTGGGGTTTCGAGCAGCCTCCCGGGTCTCCACTAATTAAAGAGTAGCAACCCTTCCCCACGAGTCGTGACGACTAAAAATATGTCCAGACATTGATGAGTGCCCCCTGGTAGACAGAACTGTCTAGTTGAGAACCAATTCCATAGAGAGACAGGTGACAGACAGAGGGTTAGAGATAGATAAAGATCACAGAAGAGATAAATGACACACGATATACAGATACAGAGAATACATGATAGAGACACATGGAAAGATACTATAGAGGTAAATAATACATATCAGATAGGTGGTGACAGATAGATAAAAATAGATGATTGGTAAATAGGTAAAGGGTTTGAGCTAGATATGGAAAGGTGAGGGATGACAGATAGATACAGAATAGAGGATAGAGAGGCAGGTGGAAAGATACCAGATAAATGATAGATATCAGATAGGTGATGACAGATAAAAATAAATGACAGATAGATAAACAGATAGATGATGGTTTTCCTCGCTAAGAAAGTATTTCTCAGCGTCAGCACTACTGATATTTGGGGCTAGACGACTCTCTGACATGGGGCTGTGCTGTGCACTGTGGGGTGCTCGGCAGCATCTCTGGTCTGTACACACCACGTGCCAGTAGCATCCCCTCCTTGTTCACCAAGTCTCATCAACCAAAAATGTCTCCAAACATGGCTCAATGTCCCCGGGGGACAAAATCCCGCTTGGTTGAGACCCACTGCTCTAGATTCATACATCTGCGAATTGAAGACGGGGCATGGCAAGGTGCTTTTTTTCCTAGCCAAGATGAACTCTTAGAACTGCAGATGTGCTACCTTTGTGCTGCCATATGCCTTTAATTTCTTTGTTTTACCTCCTTTCCTTCTATTGCTAACACATTTTAAGATACGATCTGAAGCTCCTATGTGTTTTGTTCAGATTAGAATAAGACAAGAAATTGTTTTATCTAATTATTTAAATACAGTTAAAACTACGAGCATGAAAACAAAAGCTATTGCTTTATCTTTCTCTGGAGGCGGGGAGTAGAAAAGCAGGGCTAAGGGCTAGGTGTTTGCTCTGCATCTCAACTGATAAAGACAAGAGTGGGACTTCCCTGGCGGTCCAGTGGTCAACACTCTGCGCTCCCAGTGCCGGGGGCAAGGGTTCGATCCCCGGGCGGGGAAGGAAGATCCCACGTGCCGCCCCGGGCGAGGCGGGAAACAAAGAAAAAAGACAAGATTGCATCGTGTGAGAAAGAAACGCCCCCCACCCAGCCCACACAGGAAGGAACATCTGTGCGTCAGCACTGCCGACAAGGAGTCATTCCTTTTTCTGCCCGACCCCATGAGGAGGTTTCCCCAGCACCCAGAGGGGAGAGAGGCTCAGGAGCCCCGGGACCGCTGGCGAGGCAGGAGCGCCACGTACCTGAAGAGCGCGTCTATCATCCTCTTGGACGGCAGTCTCCAGAGGATGCGCGGCCAGGGGTCTCCGGAGGCGCTGCAGTCCAGCTGGAGGGTCCCCCCGTAGCGGACGTCGGTCCTCTGCGGGGAGGTGCCCGTGATGCGCGCGTTGGCGGTGGCGCGCTGCACGGTGAGCTGCACGGTCCTGCGCGCCGAGCCCACCAGGTTGGCGGCCACGCACTCGTAGCGTCCGCTGTCCTTGGGCGCCAGGTTGCGGATGTAGAGGGTCCCGTTGGGGAAGACGAAGAGGTTGTCGTGGATGAACTGCGAAGGGCGGATCTGCGTCCCGTCCCAGAGCGCCCAGCGCACGCTGGGCAGGGGCGCGGCCTTGGCGGTGCAGTGGATGTGAATGCTGAGGCCAGGGGGCAGCGAGATGTTCTCCAGCTCCTCCTGGTGGATGACGGGTGGGAGGGCCGCCACGTGCAGGCGGATGGCGAGGCTGTCCGCGCCGGCTGCGTTGCTGGCCACGCACTTGTACACGCCTCTGTCTGAGAAGGACGCCTCCTTGATGGACAGGGTCCGGTTTTCGTGCAGTGTGATCCTGCCCTCGACGGGGGAGACGGTCTGCCACACCCTCCTGTCGGGGAAGATCCAGGAGATCTGGGGAGCTGGGGTCCCCTTGGCCAGGCACTCCATGGCGATGGTGTCGCCCAGGTAGACGGTGACATCCTTGTAGTGGGCGGCTAGGATCTGAGGCTGCTGCACCGTGACTGACAGCAGGACCACCATCCTGTCTGCTCCGTGCAGGTTTGTGGCCGTGCACAGGTACTGGCCGCGGTCCTGCACCTGTACGTTTCGGATGACGAACGTGCCATTCTTCAGGACTTCAAACCGCTGTACTCTGGTGTTGGGGGTCATGAGAGCCCCTGGAAACCAAAAACAGGCACCGTCAGGTTCAGTGCAAACACGGTCTTGCCAAAGGGACGAAACAAGGATTATGAGTTAATCTGATTGTCCTCTTTATGTCCAGACAGTGAAAGCAAAAAAAGACCCACCACCCAGTTCCTCTGATATTCGTCTTGACTGTTACGCTAATTCCCAAATCAGGGCATATGCCACCTTCAGGCCAAGGCAGCACGCATGGTTTTCAGAGAGGGTTCTGGAAGCCGTCATGAACCCCAGGGTCTCCCAGGGTGGTCTCTTCATTTACTTTAGGTACTGGAGAGGCAGCCCCACTTTGCTCAGCCTCTGCCTCGCTGCGTGGAGGCTGTCCTCCTGAGGTCCCCAGGTCGGCTGCAGGGATGCCCCAGGTTCTCAGTCACCGACCGCCTCTGTCCGGCCAGGATCCTGAGAGCGACATGGGGCTGGTCGTGCTGTGCCCCGTCTGGTTGAGTTGCAGTCTGACACAGGCTTCCTGACGGTGCCTGACAGCCCCACCTCTACAGTCAGAGGGCACACACCCGTCCTTCTCCCCACTGCCTACACTCCCTGTATTTTATAGCCCATCTCTCAGGATTCTGCCACAGTCGGGGTCTGTAATAATCAAGAGTTTCTGATGTTTTGACGTGTTGGGGCCTTGCTGACCTTCCAGGGACGGCCAATTCCTAGAGATATAGCAGAGGACCCCCCTTCCAAATGCAAACTCACCCATCCAGAGCCTGCCCCCCACTCCCTGCTCTGAGAGGCTCCCATACTCTGGGCCACCATCCACCTGCCCTCATCCCCCCAGGACAGGTACCAGACAACTAGGGCAGCCCGTGCACCCAGGACCTGCTGGAATTATTCACACCAGGCCGTCCTAACCCCGCTCACCCTGCCTCACCTGTTCCTTCCTGCGAAAATCACAGTAAAGGCTCTCGTCTGGTTTCCCCCTTTCCCTCTGCCTCCTGACCGACCCTGGTGCTTCCCCGTGTAACCCTGCTTGGTGTGCTGTGCCCCTTCCTCTTGGCCACCGTGAGTGACCAAGTGTCTTTTCAGTGGCAGTCATCTCCTGACCTGTTAGCCTCGCCATACCTGAAAAATAACAAATCCTATATTGAAAGATTGGGAAAAGCCCCAGAAAACCCTGAGTTTCAATCCTCCCACCCTATCCCACGCTGCTTGGTTCCCGGGTCCATGCACCCGTCAGTGGGCTATTCATTTTACTTTTGACAAACTCCTCTGCTTCTTTTCCTAGTAATTTTCTCTAAGCTGGGAGTCCTGCCTTTGCATGGAACCCTGGAACCCTGGACGCCGTCCCCAGCCCTAGTGCTGAGGACTCATGTCCTCGACCTCCTAAGTTACCTGAAACTTCCCACGACAAGCCTTTCCGCCGTGCACGGGGTATTGCAGGTGAGTCTTCCCAGCCCACCTGCTCATAGGGAAACAGGTGTTGGCTGACGACAGTATAACCTCCCTGCCTTCGAGGAGATGCAGGTCCTTCTGGTCTGGGTCCAAGCCCTCCTGGATGACAGGTGACTGTGTGCGTGGAAGGCCTCCTGCTGCCCCTCAACCACTTCCCCACTGAGGGATTTTATGACGCAGAGACCCCAAAGCGCTTGTCTATTTCACTGGGTTTCAGGTGGGAGGGAAGGCCCACTAAAACCGCCTGCAGGTCACGATGGGCAGGTAGAAGGTGGCCTCCTATTAGCACTCGATGAGATGATTTGGTTTACTGGGTAGAAAAGGTTCAATAAAATAAGAGACAGCGTGCAGCTCCAGGACCACAGAAAACAACGCTGGCTGGATGGGAGACTGTCTGGTTTGGGCATGAAATGAGGAAGAACTTTCTAAAAACTGGAGCTAGCTAACAAAGGAGAAGCCAGCAGTAGAAACAGATTCCTGGTCAGGTAGAGGAAGGTGCATGACTGTCTAGGGAGGGGGCACGGTCCAGGGATGCTCTAAAATGGCACAAGGTATGGTAGACCCTAAGGATGAATGCAAATGGGATCTCCCAGGGGAGGAATATGCCTTCCTTCGAAGGCACAATCCTTCTAGAATGAAAACCCCGTGGTGTTCCCCATTGGTTATTTCAAGCAAGTTCCTTATTAGATCATTACGAAAGCGTTTGCTGTCAAATGCGGAGCTGATCAAAGACGCTGGTAATTTCCCTATGCTCTCTGCTCACCACTGGGACACATCCAACATGTGTGAGATAAGCAGGGAATGTACAGTTCGCTCTAGTGATATCAGCACTTGTCATTTCCTGGATTATCTAAATGGCAACCGAAAAAAACCCAACCCTCTGAACAGGACGCGAGCCTGAAGGACTCAGCCACGTTGAGAGAGGAGGGAAGACAAACGGGAAAAGGGAGGTCCGTTCGTGGAGGTTGTAGGCCCTCCGCTATTACTTTCTTCCGTCTCCTAGAATCTCTTTCGCCATCGGGAAAGCCGACGGTCATTTTACGAAGCAAAGTGGTCTCTGGGTATCCCAGCCTGCCAAGTAGAGACCACTGTAGAGAGCCTTGTTACGGACTGAACTGTGTTCCCACCACAATTCATATGTTAACGCCCTGACCCCCCAGGACCTCAGAATGTGGCTGTATTTGGAGTTGGGGGTCTTTAAAGAGGGGATGGAGGTAAAATGAAGTCATTAGGGTGGGTCCTGATCCCACAGGACTGGTGTCCTTGTAAGAAGACGGGATTGGGACACAGACACACACAGAGGGGCGACCCTATGAGGACACGGGGAGGAGATGGCCGCCTACACGCCCAGGGGAGAGGCCTCGGGAGGAACCAGCCTTCGTGACACCTCGATCTTGGATTTCAACCTCCCCAAACTGAAAGGAAATACACGTGCTGTTCCAGCCGCACCAACTGTTCCGGTGCTTCGCGACAGCAGCCCGAGCGGACTCATACGATCATATCTCTAGGTTCAAGTCAAAGCAATGCCTGATGAGCTCAGACCAAGCTTCACTGACCTCTCAAGCCAGCGCGAGGACAAGAGGGGTTTGCACAATTCCCCTCACGCCCCTCTGCACCCCGACATGGCTTGTGGATGTGCTGGACCTCACTGGGAAGAGGCAAGAGTGGCACAGCCCTGAGCCTCGGTTAGGAATGCCCTACCCAGAGAAGCTCGTACGTGTTTCCATGACTCCATTAAAACCCGACACCCATTTGAATGCCTCACTTCCCGTGCCCGAAAAGGAATACACCTGTCGGTAGATTCTCAGCTGTCCTTTGCCATCCCATCTGCCTGTCCCTCAGAGCCCGGAATCTCTGGTTCTACCTGCACTCACAGGCTCCAGTAAGCCCCTCCCCTACACAAGCCCCGGTTAAAATGCAGATGTTCAAACACCCTACCTGTGGACGGCTTTGTCCAAGTCACGAAAGGCTTGGGTTTCCCCACAGCCTCACACGGGAACATGACATCTGTCTCGGCAGTGACTGACACGGTCTGGGGCGATTTGGTGATAATTTGGGGCTTTTCCCCGAGCGTCCAGAATTTGGATGCAGGTGGTCCTCTGGAAGAGAAGAGCTTTGAGCTGCTCTGATGGAAGCTTCTGGAAGGCTGGGCAGAAGATATTATGAAAGGGATGGAGCTCCGGGTGGAGTAGACCAGAGGGATGTTTCTTAAGTTTGTTGAGGGTGGCGCCACGGTCCGGGGAAGGTGCAGTACAGGTGGTGCTGGGGGACCAAAGTCCACGTGGGTGATGCTCTGAGAATGTATCCTATTGTAGGGACCTGGGTTGACTTTTCTCCCTCTCGTCCCTGGGGCAGGAGAGGTGGGGATCTGAGGCTTTGGAGTAACTGCCAACTGTGGAAAAGAGAGGGTCCTGTTGAAAAAGAAAGGGACTCTTCCATCGGGATAATAAGGGACTCTCGAATCCGGAAGCTTGCCAGCTGGGTCTCTTGAATCAGGGATGCTGTTGTCTCCAAACAACGTGGAGCTGCCGTTGGATGGGTCAGTTCCCTGGTCAGTCGACTTACTAGGAATGCTAGGTTTGTACCTAGGCAACGGAACCACAGGAGTTGTGGAACTTGGTAATATTGGAGCCGTAAAGTGCTTATTCTCCGGCGGATCCCTCGACGGATATGCAGTGGTTTCCGGTTTGCTGGTCAGGTGGGGCTGGTGAGTGACCACGTACCTAAAGGAGCTTTCTGTGGCCGTGTGTGGCGGCCTCACGGTTCCTCTCTGGGGGACCGCGGTGGCAGTGACTCTGGCTGGTTGGTGGAAACCTCGGCCCCTCCCAGCCTCGTGGTGAGTATCTGGACCCCTTGGAAGGCTGCTTTTGGTTGTACCATCAAAGGCTTCCTTTCGCAACTCCTGCTTTGGAGTGAAGGTAAATTTGTCCTGGTGGGAAGAGGGAGTGGATAATTCGTTTGGCTTCGATACATGCTGAGTTCCTTCGTTACTCACTGAAGGTGTTCCGGTTGCTGGGGTCCCCGCAGCATAACGGAAGAAAACATTTCGTTTGGAAGCGTCTGACGTTGGCAGTGTTTCTGACGTAAGAGGTGTGGGCTTTGCGGTCGTTTCCGCCAGAGACACACGAGTTGAGGGTGGGAATGGGGTTGCTGGCTCCCCCACCAGGGCACGTGTGGAGACTTCATTCCGGTGTCTAATTTCTGAACGGACAGTGGCTGCAGTGGTTTCACGATGACTCTGACCACTGATGGAGGTTTCCGCCTGACTTGAAGATGCCTCTACTTTTAGGATGGCGAGAGTGGCTGAAGGGACCACTTCTTCCTGTTGCGAGAGCATGGAGACTGTGGCAGAAGGTGAAAACTCAGAAGGAAAACCTAGGTCCTCCAACTCTTTTAAAAAGGGTGAGTCTGTAAGAGCTTCTGAAGAGCTGGTAACAGGTGGGTCTGTCTGTAGCCGCTCAGGCTGGGCTGCCCTTGGAGGAGTCCACCTTGCAGTTCCTGGAAAGCCAGAAGGAGGGGATGCCTCCTTAAATACTCCCACACTGGAGACCTCGGCCCCAGAAGGTGATGCCACGTGAGTGACTGACTCGCCAGGGACTAGACCGTCGGTTTTATAGTCCTTGATGTTTGTGACATCATAATTCTTAATTTCCTTTCCGTCCGATACAGGCTCATATGTGACTGGAATTGTCTCTTGGAATTTATCATGAGATAAATGTGTTTCGGTGGTGGCTGTCCTATAATCTTCCACTCTGGTTATCTCACGTGGGTCTCCAGTTGTGAGGGAAACGGTGGTGGGTGAAAGTACAACTTCTGAACTGGGGGTAACAGTGCTTTTATATTTATTTTCTGGGGAAGGGCTGGGCTTGGACACAGACGCTACAGAGCTCACGGCAGAGGTGATGTATCGATGTTTCTTTGGCCTCTTCCCATGTTTCCTGCGTGGGGTGCCCCTGGATACCGGTTCTGCATGCTTCTCCATGTCCATCAGTTTTGGGGTACCAACTGTGCTATCAACCCAAGATGTAGGAACCAGCAAGCTTTCCGCTTGGCTTGGAGTCTTCACTTCAGGTGCCCGAGTCAGTGGTGGCAAAAAAGTGGCCGCTGGGGCAAACGTCCTGGGCGGGGTTTGTTTATGCCGGTGCCGGAATCGATGGGGGCGTAATCGCCTCCTCCCGTTGGGTCTCTTTCGGGAAGGATGAGTGGTCAGCGCTGATGGGGAAGTGGCCTTTTGGGTTGGCCTCATCATTGCTACCGTGCTGGTGTCCTCGTCGAGCAGAAGGCCAAGTGTGGTTCTCTCGGGATGCTTCATGGCAGTGATGCTCACCGTGGCTTCCAGGGTGGTGGATTCGATGCCTTGCCTCTCACTCTCAGGAATTCTGGAGCTTTTGGGGTCTCTCTCTAGCAGACCTCCTTCCTGCAGTGTCTGAGGATTCTCCTCTGTGCCCTTGGGAATCAGTGGGTGGCCCTGAGGACTTAAACCACTTTTCACAAGCTCGGGGCTCTCTGTTGGCTCTTGCAGAGCTGTTTGTGCTGGGACTTTGGGGTCCCCTAAAATGGGATCTTCAAATGGCTCAGAGGTCCTGGTGTTAGCAACCCACGAGGCAGGCACTGGAGTAACGTGTGCGGAGGTCTCTTCTTTCGTCGTACTTTCACCTGGTTGTGAATTTGTCTCCAGATCTTGGTAAAAGTATGGCAGGGTCTCGGACTCAGCCGAGGAGGTGGCATCCAATGGAGGCTCATACTCACTGGATGGAGACCCTGGCATGGATCCAGCGTCTAGTGTAGACCAGCCCTCTGTGGCTATGTTTTTGTTAGTGGGCTCTTCGCGGACCATATCCAGGGTCTGTAGAGTAGAAGATTCGTAAGGCACAGGTAGCAGTGTCGTGGCTGTAGCCCAATTCGAGTCAACTGCAGTGGGAGCTGCAGGCTTGGTCTTCTCAGAAATCTCATCAACAATCAATTCTTCCAGGTGTGTGCTTGTCACTTTGGGGTCAGCAAGAATCACTCCATCGTGCCCAGACTGGACCAGAGCCATCCTGGTTGAAGAAACAGTGCTAGAAACCTGCTCTTCCTTGCCAAATAAAGAGACATCTCCTGAGGATTCTTCCGCACTGGTTGTGGTCTGCACAGGTGATACTGAGCGGGGAGCAGCTGCAGGCAAAAGGGGTGTCACTTCTAGACTCTCCGATGGGGGAGTGCTGGTTCTAACGACCTGGGGTACTTCTGTTCCCTTAGGGAGACTTCTCCCACGCACTCTGGCGAGAATATCTGCCCACTGCTCTGGACTGATCTGTTTGTTTGCCACGTTTATCCTTCGTCTGGACTCAAACACTCTGCGACCTTCTGCGATGTTGGTGTCTGGTTCCTTTTCGGAAGTCTTCCAGTGTTTCAGTTTTCTGCGCCCTTTCTTGGTTTTCTGACCTCCAGCGATGGCATCGTCCTTTGCTTTGATGAACATCTCTTGGTCCTTTGGATGGAGAACTCTCCTCATTGTGTTACCTTCACCTCCTAGGCCAGATCCCCCTTCATCCTCCACGACATCTCCTCTTCCTCTGGAAAGGGTCTTCCCACCCGGGCGTCTGCCTCTTTTCGATGACCTGGCAGATCCCTTCTTACTCACCGTGATCCCCACTGTAAAATGATCTGCCCCTTGCTGGTTGACAGCCACGCATCTGTAGTAACCACTGTCGCTTCCTTGGACCTTTGGGATGTAAAGAGTTCCATCGGCCAACACGTATGTGTGTGACGTGTTAGCCATATCGTTAATTATCCTTCTGTTTGGAAGGATCCAGCTGATCTCGGCTTCAGGTATGGCCGGTGCATTGCAAGGCAGCGTCACCGGCTCCCCTGGGCTCTTCTGAATGGTCACGGTATGTCCGTCAGGGGGCTGAGTGACAGGTGGTTGCACGAGGACCCTATAGACCATTCGATCCATTTCATCCCTCACCTGAGCGATGCACTGGTACAAACCAGCGTCTGACTGCTCCGTGGATTTGATCTTCAGCCAGCCGCTGGTGAGGATGGAGAATCTCCCGTCCTTGTCTTCCATTGGTGCTTTCAGGACAGAGCCATCTGGGAGCACCCAGGAGATGGATGGGCTCTCAGAAGCCTTCACGTTGCAGCTCAGCTGGCATGGACTCCCTTCCAAGACGGTCTGGGCTCTCTGCACCGCTCTGCTAGGCTCAATCATTACCCAGCTTCTGCTCCGAGACGCCCTCGCGTCTTTGGTGGACACGGTGACAGCATGTTGAGAGGAATAGGACAGCAGCACCGTTTGGGCCGTACTCTGACGTCGGTTGAGTTGGAGGCCTATGGACGGCTGTGTAACCCACTCTGGCTCTGCCCGGATGTGGGCTCTGACACCCGTGTAGTAGAGGGTCTCATCGTCGGCGTCTTGCCTGTACTGGTAGCCGAGTCTGGGGTCTTTGCTGAGCGTGAGTTCCCGGTGTAGCTTCACAGGGACCTCGCTGTAATAGGCAATCAGCTTCCAGAGTTTCTCATAGTTTTCTCGAGTCATCGGACACTCAAAATCCAAGGCGACCGTGGCATTTACCTCTATCTCTTGAGGGTCTGTCTGGTTCAAGTGTAGCTGGTACACGTCCACGGGCTTCTTGATGTCACAGACCAAGTTCACTGTGTTCCCGTGTTCGTCGCTCATATTCAGAGAGACGTTCCATACGGGATACTGGAAGCCCTGCAGGGAGGACGGGGTGTCACCGTCCTGCTCTTGACTCTGATTTTCCTCGCTACTCCGGCTCCTGTTCTGCCTCAGAGGGGACTCGATAGAAGGCTTCTCACAAGCGATGTCCTGCAGCCTCTGAATCTCTTGCTTGTGCAGCTTCCTGGGACTGAAGCACATGGAGCACAGCTGACCCCCTTCGTAGGCTTTGTCCTTCTTACACTTGAGAATCCCTGAAACACGCAATCACACACAAACATGCCATAAGTCGGTGACGCAAAGAATGGCTAGAGGGTTAAAGCCTTTGCATCTTTATCACCCGGATGCACTTCCACAACGACTTAAGGCCTCACCCACCTCGCTCCGTGACGTCACCTCTGACTTGAAGTCAGTTTAGCACGGTGCGTGGTACCTCACCGGGGTTTTGGAACTTCTGGACGGTGAGTAATGAGTGCTTTTCTAAAAGGTATTTTTAAGTTAAAAAAGAATGTCTGTTTGTACGTATTATACAAGTAACCTTTTACGAGGGCCCAGGAGAATCTACGTTAAGTCACTGCAACCCATGAATATATTTCCAGGTTATAGGATCAACAGTTGGCATGGATCGTATCATGTCTACCTTTTATAATTATGTTTTCTCTTGCTAAAATTATTCATTTCAGGCAGTGTTTACTTTTTGGATTCACATTCTACTCTTGGCTTCCCGGACATTAAATCCTCCAGAATTTTCTCCTTCTCTGGCCAACACTGACTCTTTCACTGTTTCCTCCTTCTCTGCCCAACTCATTATGGATGATGTGTTCCTTGAGTCGGTCTCGGCCCTTTCCCTTCTTGTGCTGAGGTCTTAAGATGGCCTCGCCCACGTGCATGGTTTCAGTTACCGTTCACTCGCCAGTGATGAGTTCCAGCTGTGCTTCTCCAGCCCAGACTCATTCTTATGAGTCCCACACCCAATGCCCTACTTGATACGTCTATTAAAGGGCACAAAGGTTCCTCGAACTGACACCTATAGAACCACATTATGTTTTCTCCCTGCTAGACGTCTCGTGGCTTTTCTGTATTCGTAAGTGGGGAGACTAGAAAACTAGGATGCTTTTTGACAGTCTTCGTGGCACGTGTCCACTTCTTTCCATCCGCGCTGGGAATAAAACAGCCAAACTGCCGTCACCCGGAGTATTACAAACCTTCCAACCAATGTCACTATGTCTACTTTTGCTTCTCTGAAGGCAGCTTTCTATTCGAGTTTCAAAGTAAAAATCTCGAGATGCAAATAGGATGGTTTCACATACCCCCCCAAACACACATACACACAAATACAAGACATACCACACAGACACACATATGGACACACACAAACATATACAGACATAACGCATACATATGAGCACACAAGGGCACAGGCGTGTATCTGCAGAATGGCTGCGGTGGCTCTCTACCCCCCGAAGCTTCATGATTCCACCATCAGCGTGTAGTGTTCCTGCTGGGAAATGACGGTTTTCAGCCTGTCTTGGACCCAGTGGGGTTTGGGCACTGAAATATGAACGGAGGTGACGTGTGTCTTTTCTGATTAAGAAAATTAAGAGGTCAGTATACCTGTCCTTCCTCATCCTTTGCCTGATTTAGCAAATCTGGTATCAAATGTAAAGTGGAGCCATCGATGAAAGAACCTGAATCTCACCATCTCCACATGGAGGAAAGACACCTCGCCACTGCAGGTGTCTACATTAAACTGTGGCAAACCAAACCAAAACTACAATGAGGTACCAACTCACACCAGTCAGAATGGCCATCATTAAAAAGTCTACAAATAATAAATGCTGGAGAGGGTGTGGAGAAAAGGGAACCCTCTTGCACTGTTGGTGGGAATGTAAGTAGATACAGCCACTATGGAGAACAGGATGGAGGTTCCTTAAAAAACTAAAAATAGAGCTACCATATGACCCAGCAATACCGCTTCTGGGCATATACCCTGAGAAAACCATAATTCAAAAAGACACACGCACCCCAGTATTCACAGCAGCCAAGACATGGAAACAACCCAAAGGCCCATCGACAGAGGAATGGATAAAGAAGATGTGGCACATATATACAATGGAATATTACTCAGCCATGAAAAAGAATGAAATAATGCCATTTGCAGCAACATGGAGGGACCTAGAGATGATCATACTGAGTGAAGTACGTCAGACAGAGAAAGACAAACATCACACGATATCGCTTGTATATGGAGTCTAAAAAAGTGATACAAAAGAACTTATTTATAAAACAGAAACAGACTCACAGACAGAGAACAAACTTACGGTTACCAAAGGGGAAAGGGGGGAGAGGGTACATTAGGAGTTTGGGATTAACAGATGCACAGGACCATATATAAAATAGATAAACAGCAAGGACCTACTGTATAGCACAGGGAACTATACTCAATAAATAACCTACAATGGAAAAGAATCTGAAAAAGAATATATATACATACATGTAAAAAAGATATATATATATATATGTGAAAACAAAATTGTGACCTAAGGTGTGTGGGCTGGAAGTTCCTCGATGGCCACAGGCTGAGAGGCTAAGCTGAAATTAAGGGTAGCAAGACCTCTCAGAGGAGGAGAGCTTTCAGTGAAAATCTGAACGCTGAAAAGAAGCCAGACCCTTGAACATCTAGCAGAAGAGTTTTCTTGGTAGATGATGACCAGGTCCAATGACGCTGAGCTACAAATCGGTTCAGACGGTGCCTGGAACAGAAAGCAACGCAGTGTGGCTACAGCAGAGTAAGTACAGGGAACAGTGGGACCAGCCCATCGCAGGAGGGTAGGCACCGCGCTAGCCTGCGCTCTAGAGCCCACGCGCCACAACTACTGAGCCCGCGAGCCACAACTACCGAGCCCGCGCTCTAGAGCCCACGCGCCACAACTACTGAGCCCGCGAGCCCCAACTACTGAGCCCGCGCTCTAGAGCCCACGCGCCACAACTACTGAGCCCGCGAGCCACAACTACTGAGCCTGTGCTCTAGAGCCCACGCGCCACAACTACTGAAGCCTGCACGGCTAGGGCCCGTGCTCCGCAACAAGAGAAGCCACCGTAATGAGAAGCCCACGCACCACAACAAAGAGTAGCCCCTGCTCATCGCAACTAGAGAAAAGCCCACGCGCAGCAACAAAGACCCAACACAGCCAAACATAAATAAATAAATAAATAAATAAAATAATAAAGTAAGAAATGTTTTTAAAAAAAGAAAAGAAAAAGACCTACTCAGAGCACTCCATTTGCCTCCTTAGAGAGAGGAGAAAGGAGTTAGACCCAGGCTGGTGGCTGTGAGGTTGGAGATGAGCCACGAGACTCAGGTAGGATAAGCTCAACGGGCTCTGAGGATGGGTTCCAACGTGGGGCTTGGGGAAGGGGGTGTAAAAGAAAAAGGAAAAAAAATCTTTCTTATTTTGATGCAAAATCTACTTTCTTGCAACTTCTACCTATCAATCCTGGTTTTTTTTTCCCCCCTCTGGCTCAATACAGAACACCTGTATCCCCCATCACAAAAGAATAATCACATAGCCAGCCCAGTGTTCTCTTTTCCGAGCATCCTTGAACACTTCCTGTAGGACGAGGATGCACGGAAAATCCAACCTTTAGCTGTAACCCAAGGTCGAAAAGGATCCTCCAAACATCCTTGCTATGCCAACCAGAGTCAACTGTCTATCACTCATTAAATGATAATCACTCTACATTTCGATAAAGGATACATGCATTTGAATTATGCCATGGAGCTGCCTTGACATTTCAGTTATATCATTTCCTGCCTCACTGGTTTGAGGACGTGGTTTCACCCGACCTAAGATGAAGCAATGGCGCAGAAAGTAATTTGTCCAGAGAGGTAAAGGTTGGGCAGCTAAGGGTCACGCAGCCACTCTCCTGTCCTTACCTCTCGATTTTGCATCCCATTCCAGAAACCACTTCATCTCACAACCACAGGACCACGGATTCCCGTGCAGGTAAAGATTCTCCAGAAGCGGCATGCTCTGAAGCATGCCGGGGGGAAGGGTTGTAATCATGTTCTCGGCTAAGTAGAGGTGTCTCACGGTGGAGAGTCTGAAATAATCCAGAAACGTGAACGTGGAGAACGTGGCGGGGTGCAGCTGGTGAAGCATGTTTCCCTCTAAGTGGAGTAGCCTTAGGGACGTTAAGCCGCTGAACGCTTGTGGGTGGATAAACTCGATCTTGTTGTGGTCCATGTGTAGCCTTATTAGGTTCCAGAGCCCCCGCAGGGTCTCTCCTGTGATCACTCGAAGCTTATTGTAGCTGAACTTGAAAACCTACAAAGACGGGGAGGACGGGAAATCCTGTCTAAGATTAAATAAAAAACCAGAAAACCAACCAACCCACAACCAGGAAGAGAAACCAGAACAAAGGGCAGGAAAGTAACGACATTAAGCTCGTTTCTTATGTTAAAAAAAAAAAAAAGGCCATTTAAATCATTGTTAGGGAACATTCTATAGCTTCCCCTCTTCACGACTGGTCCTAGAGGCTGCTAGTCGCGCTGTTCATAAATGCCCGGGTTTACCTGGAGAGAAATGAGGTCTCTCAAAGCCCCGTCGGGGATGCTGGGAATGTCATTGCCGTGAAGCATAAGTAGCTCCAACTCGGTCAGTCCCGCAAACGAGGTTTCCGACAAAGCCTGTATGCTATTAAACCTGGAAAATAAGTGACTGAAATGAGGAACGGTGAAGTTAAATCCCATCTGGGGAGGATTTCCCAGCCCGCCCAAGGGCAACTTAGCAAAATGTTGATTCTAAGGTTGTACTGGTGCCATTCACAAAGCATAATCCTCTCTCTCTGTGTCCTTGTCTATTTCTAAGGTTGCAAAGAAACCCACACATTTTTATTAGCCTTCGTTCAGTGAAGGTATGATCGCTGGGAATTCTGACTGGGAGTACACTTACATGGTCACAGGCTATTTGGGGAGATACGTAAGATTTAGACCTTTAAACGCAGCTGGTCGAAAGGGCCCCTCATTGGAAATCATAACAAAGACATGTGGCCAGCATGAATGGAAACCAAAAAACCAAAAGGCAGCTTTGGAAGTGGCTCTGCATATAGTAAGACAAGGACGTTCTCTGAAATAAAGGACCAAATGAAACAGACACCCTGATTTCGCAGACACAAGCTCCCATTTCTGATGGGTGATGGAAGTTATCTGTAAACATTCTGGTGCGTTTGTTTTTGCGTAGAGATTGGTAAAGACGCTTCCTCGACCGGTCTGGAAATTCCTCACTGCTCCGTTGTTAGTGACACCAGGGAACCCCCAAAGTGAATCCCTGGAGAACCAATTATAAGATGAACAGAGAATCCTGTACCTTGCTGTGTTGTAGGGCAGGAACCTGGGGTCAGGGCTTCTGCGGAAATCCAACACATCTATCCTGACATGATTGCTGTATTTCCCCTTATCACCTCAACAAAAGGAAATGCATCTGTAGAGGAGGCCGGTAAAAGCTCAGAGCTAACTCGGCAGGTGATGGCCAGGTCCAGTTTCCTCCTGAGACACATACGTGCCCCACACCTCGGTGATCACAGCCTCTAGGGAGGTGAGGTCCACCCCAGAGCTCAACATCCTGCAATGCACTGGCCAGCCCCCATGACAAGGAACCGTGGTGTCCAAAACGGTAAGTGGGCCCCAAACGTCATGTGCTGAAGTGGAGAGTCCCTGCCTTAACCCAGGTTGGGATAGGACGGGGGGGTTGGTGTGCTGCCTCACTTGTTCATCATTACTTGGACTCTACCAAGAAATCTGCCTGAGATGGTGAACACCCAAGAGGGGATGAGTATCAGCCTGTAAACTCTTTTCCATTCCTTGTTGCCTGAGGCTCGTCTGGAAACAGTTCGTGGGAGAATATTATCAGGGGAAGTAGGTGAGGCTGGCAGGGACCAGGTAATCTCAGAATTGGGAGGATGTAGAGAGGAAAGAGCTTCCTTTGTTCCAAGTCCACCGGGAAGTCACTAGAGGGTTTTCAGGAAGGCTGTGGTATGAAGAAAGTCACGTGGTAGAACAACAAAGCTCCACTCTGTGCAGAATGGGTCAGAGACAGACAAGAGGGGAATGAGACCACGTGAATCCCGGGGAGGGACGCCGGTGTCCGCGGGCAGGGTGGCAGCCGTGGAGATCAACGTACATGGGAAGTTTCCAGACGTGCTTAGAGCAAGAGGCCACAGGCATGGCTGAGGGATGGAATTGCAGATAAGGAAAAGCTTGCGGGGGAAACACTTGCAAGTTATATTTGCCATGGGATGTTGAAGAGGCTTGTCAGACGCCACGGTGAGGGTGGGGCTCAGGAGGCACGTCAAGACCTGAGATGTGCACATGCAGGAAGCATTCCCGAACGGACGCATGAACTAAGGGCTTGGGGGGAGGTGACACCACCTGCGAAGACCCCACACGTAAAGAAGCGTAGAGAGGCCAGAGGGAAGAGGCAGGTCTTGACTCGGAGGCAGCGGTGGTGCAAGTCAAAGGCTCCATCTCTCAGATGGGTCAGAAAGGGTCTGATGTTCCACAGCACATTTTCGTTCAAGGCTGTGCTATTCCTCTCCTGGAATTTTTTTGTCTCCCCAAAGCCTCACTTCCAACTTGACGTCCAGCTACAACGGTGGATGCCGCGACGGGGAGAAGATAAAGGGGAGGAAGATGTTTGGGTGCAGAGGGTCACCTTGTTTGGATTCCCTCCCCACCTGAGTAAATCCCCTCAAAGTCCTGGATGGGGGGCATGTCAGCTCAGGAATCCTCCTTCCTGCATCACCTTCCCGGTGCTTCCTTTTAAGAGAGTGACAGATGCAGGAGCTGCTGGTGTCAAGGTTACGAATGCGGGGTGGGGGTGGGGGGCGGGTGGGGACATTTCCGGGACAGACAAAAGACAAGGGAATCACGTGAATGGCAAGTGCAGGAAGCATGGTATTCTCTCTGCACACCCAAGGGGTGTGGGTGAATTCTCTCCGCATCTGTCTAAAAGCCAGCAGAGAGACAGGGAAACTCACGTGGCAGTCAGGAAAATAATTTGACCGGCAGACTAAAATGACCTGGTGTACAGTCCCATCCTTTAACTGGTCAGCTACCCATCCTTCTCTCCAAAGCGTCTTCCTCATCTGTTGACGGGCAATAACTGACCACATAACCAGCTAAATGGAATGATTTTTATATCAGAAACACAGGGCCGTTTTGCAATATATACACATATCAAATCATTATGTTCTACACCCGAAACTCATATAATGGTGTCAGTGATACCGCAATAAAAAAGAAAGGAAAACAAATACAGGTAAAATTGCTTCACGGATACCCGTTAGGATCCCAAAGCAAAATTTAAAATGAAAAAGCGCTAATGGGCACGGGAGAAATTTCAGAAAGATGTCATCAGAACTCATCTTTCAATCAAAGGGGGGAAAATCTTTAAAGGTCTATAAATCAGACATGGAACTGGATGATATTTCCTTACTCAGAAATATTTGGAAAGTGATTTCTGAAAAAGCTCTGGGGCTGTCCAAACAGGAAACAGCAGATCTTTCTTTCAGTGCTGAGTGAGAACCCTAAAAACATCTGTGTGGGAATGAAAATTTTTCATTACTGCTCTGCCAATAATCCCTCATTCCTTGAGGGTTTTAAACCCTTTCCAGACCGCTAATAGACAACTCAGACCCTGAGTTCTATCTGTATTAGACGTTGCTATTGTTTTTTTGTGTTTTTTTTTCCCAACAAAAGGCACGGTGCCAGCCTCCTTATCTGCTTTGAGACCGGTTTCCAGAAATAGTGCTGTGATATTATAAGAGTGATTTTTAAAATGTGGCACATTGAATAATGCTACAAATTAAGCCAGATGGAAGTAATATATGTGGGTGCAGTGAAACTATTCCTTTTTTTCCCCTTTATCTTTAATATCACACAAAACCATCTCAAGATCTTATTGGAGACGGTAGGAAAAAGAATAATTTTGGTATCTGTCTTTCATTCTAGTGGCAAAGCCTTCAGGACACTGTAATTCACTGTGTTCAGCCCTAATCGTTTAAAATGAAACCACGGAGAACTAAGTTCTCATTGAGACGTGACACAGGTTCCGCGCTTACAAAACACGTCATTTTAAAGATGGGCGGAAGAGAACCCTCCTGGAAACTGTGAATGAGATGCAAACCGCTCCACAAAAAAATAGTTTATAGGTCTTGCAAGTCTCAAGCTATCACACAGCTAACTTTTGGGAGAGGATGCATGCGGTTTCTTCCCCAACCCCCCAGCCAACCTGACAGCCCAGACCCTCAACACACAACAGGTGAGGCATTCGGGGCTCCTACACAGGAAACACAGCAGAAAACAGTCCCCCTGCACCTTCAATCCCACACTGTCTAGGGGGCTCCCCTAAGGCCTAACAGTAGCCCCGATTCTGTGCCCTGACAAGGGGTCAGCCTTGAGGGATTAGGTAGTTAACCCAGTAAGAGGGACACTGTGCTGAAAATGGCTCACGAAAGGTGTGATCCCTACAGACAGAGCTCTTTTGCACCCCAGGAGGTGTAAGAAAGAAGAGAAATCATAGATAAGCTCTATTTCCCTTTCCACAAACTAGCACAGCCCATCCCAGCCTGACTCAAAGCAGCCCCAGTTCCTCTTCTGAATGAATTGTAAGATTGTGAAAAGGAAACTGGTTTTAAAATTGTAAAATGATTTAAAGATGGCAACGAGGAAACTGTTACTATTCTCTCTGCTGGCAAAGCCAAACTGTTTTCCCCACGGAACCATCATCACTGTGGTTAGATTTTTCAGAGCGTCAAATCGTAAAGTTTGCCAAACTTTTTGCTATTTAATGGCCTATTGCTATGGATTCAGTGTTTTTTCTTATTGTCTTAACTTGCCGTTCTTTTATTCTACTACTGGACTTTATAATCGATAAATGCAAGAATGGTTGAAGCTCTGTACTCAGAGATGTCTAGGCAGGTTTACAATTTTTTGTTTCATCTTATGAAAATGTCCCCACAGTGGCTATTCATCAAACCCTAAATAATTTTGTTGTTTTATGGGTGGTAGAAAGTAGCTAATAGGTTTTGTTGAAGAAGTCCAAATGATTGTTTACTATTGAAGTTGTACATTGTTTAATATGAAAATTGTACGTGAGTACCTGTAATTCATAGCAATGTACACTAATGTATAGAAAGCATATATGGGTATAAAAGGAAACTAAAAATACAAAAATTCTACCTTGAAATGCTGCATTAAAATATCTGTTTAAAAGATATTAATATTTTAAATAGGCAAAATCTGAAAGAACTTTTATTTCCTCAATGTCACAACTGCGTCATGCAGATAACCTACAAAATGTCACAGATGTCTCACTTACTCTTTTTATTATCCTGTAATAGTTCCTGAAGTCTATTTAGAATACTATTAGTATACTTATGTGTGTGTCATATGCTTTCATATCTGCATTAAAGAACTGTTATCAACGGAGACTTATCAAGGAACTGAAGCTCTCCGAGACGGTTCGTTATTAAGCCTTGTGACAGAAGCTTCCGGTGATGGATCAATTCAGATAACAGCCCCCAAAGGACCACATTGAGTATAGTTACAAATGCCCCCTCGATTCAGCCCATATAGGAGCACATAACGCAAGACACAGTGACACATAAAGGAACATATATTCGCAGTTACGTAAACGCACACACACATAACGAAAAACCAAATCAACACGCATGCAAGGAGGCTGAGATGGCTCAGAAAGAACGTGGTACAAACCCCAGATTGATTCTTTCCACATGTTTAGAAATCCCAGCGGGCACGGAAGCCAAGGAGCGAAACGTGCAGTGGACCTCGCTGGGAACATAGCAGGCGCAAGGATACGGACAGGCCAGCGCGGCGCGCGGATGTCCCCACAGCAGAATCAGCACCACGGAGAGTGCTCGCCACTGCGCCCGCGTTGGCATCTTGTCGGGGTGGGTCATCCCAGGACACCTGTCGTGGAACCACAAAACCAGATGTCAGGTAGCGCTTCCGTATTTCCAGCAGATCTTACTTGAATTGTGCACCATGGGGGTAAGCTCCGCAAGACATCACACAGTATATGTCAGTGACACAAAACATGTGCATCAAGAAACACAAAATTTATTTTTTAAAATCTTTCGCCATTCACTTTAATCGTTACTATAGAATATAACCTTCCCTCCTGACTTTGAGATGACTTGGAAATCTCACTATGCTGTGTAGGAGGGTACGGAATCCACATGCCCACATACACGCCCATAAATATACTTACATACATATGTGCGTGTATAAATGTATACATACAGAGACATATATATTTGTATAAATGTGTATATATGTTTGTGCTTATAGATACAGAGAGAGGAGAGATACATTCATGTTTCTATAATAAAATAAACAATAAAAGTAAATGTTATGCGTCCGCCTCCAACGTTATTGCCGAGCCGTTGCTTATTGTATATATCTGAATAAAAAGCTTCTCAGGAAGGCCGTTATTATCAGAAGGGTTTCCTTCTTTTAATGACATTCCTTAAAGTTTTAATTATATCTTCTTCAAGTGCTTACAGAGGCATTCACTAAAGCGAAATATGTTCCATTATATGTGGTTTTGTTTATGATCCTTAATTGTTTTTTCCTTGGAAGAGCGAAAATGTTGAGATGGTGCAGCATCATAGTTACCGGAGAGGAAATTTGGGGCAAACCTCTGAAAAATCTGCCACTAGAGAAAGAGGAAAGGAATTATTTCCTGATGAAGAATCTTGAGGCAAACGAAAAAGATCAGTAAGACAAAAGAAAAAAAAAAGGAAGAAGGAGAAAGAGAGAAGAAAGGAAGGAAGGAAGCAAGGAAGGGAGGGAAGAAAAGAAACGGTCAGATAAATATTAGGTTGCAGGCTTCCCTGGTGGCGCAGTGGTTGGGAGTCCGCCTGCCGATGCAGGGGACACGGGTTCGTGCCCCGGTCCGGGAAGATCCCACATGCCGCGGAGCCGCTGGGCCCCGTGAGCCATGGCCGCTGAGCCTGCGCGTCCGGAGCCTGTGCTCCGCAACGGGAGAGGCCACAGCAGTGAGAGGCCCGGCTACCGCAAAAAAAAAAAAAAAAAATGAGGTTGCATCAGCTACCTCATTTAGAATGCCCGTGATTATTTTTTCATGCCTCGGTCATGCCTTCCTTCATCGACTCATATTTCTGTCAACTGTTGCATGAGGTTTATTTGCAGATAAGTGACACACACGGAGAGTAAAGGGCACAGAAGAGAAACGCGCCTGTCGGTTCGTCCCTGCTCTGGGCAAGCCCTCACTTCTGATCATAAACTCTCCCTCCGCTGACACGCGGGAGGGACACTCCGAGGCCGCAGCTCTTCCATCCGTTACAGGACCTCCAAAGAGATGCTCTCTAAAATCCGGACGCGTCCCGCCTTTCAGCTGCCCCTCCAGAGCTGACGGTGCAGGCGGCCGCGCAACAGGCAAGCGCAGCTTCCTCCGCCGCGCCCTGGAACGAACGGGCTCCTGCCGCTTTGCGGAGAGCAGCCGGCGGGCTCTGCTGAGCCCAGGCCTCCCCCGCTCCCGCCTGCGCGCTTGACCTCCGCCCTGGCTTTCTGCCAACGGCCTCCCGATGCCCCCTCCCCAGCCGCGCTCCGCATCCTGCCTTCCACCCGGCCCCCCCCGGAAGACCGCAGGAACGCTCCCCCGGGAACCCTGGTCCCGAGGTCTCGAGGGAAAGCACCCTGAGCCTGCAGGACCTCCCGGCACGCCCGGAGAACCCCGGGAGGCTGGCCTCGGGACACCAGGCGGTAGACAACCTGGAGGGGCCGGGCAGACGGCGCGGTGAACGCCGAGCCTAACCCGAGCGCGGCTCGGGGGGCCCCGCGGGTCTCTTGAGGCCTGGCACCCGGGCAGCGAAGGACGTCTCTCCCAGACAGTGACTTCCCCAGCTCCCGCGCGGCTCAGCCCCCGGCTGAGGGGGGCTTCGCGTCTCCCCCTTTCCAGGGGAAGACGAAGGGGGAGGAGGACGAGAGTCTCAGCCCCCGGAGCGTGGCGGCCCTGCAGCGCCGGTGTCCCCCGCCAACGCTAGAGCGCAATCGCTTACGCTGGGGGATCCCCTTGGTGACGCCCTGGAAACCAGGGAGGGATGAGAGAGAGGTCGCGAGGGGGAGGGAGGAGAGAAGAAAGGCTCGGGGGTTCCTTAGACCTACTCAGCGCATCTTCCCGGAGGATTCCGTCAGCCTCTCGCCTGGACGGAAGCCGGCCCCTCGGGCCCTCCACTGTAGTGCCAGGAAACAGTTCAACACGTCTGCTTGCCCTCGCCCCCCGCGGCACAGGTCCGTCCCGCACTCTCGTCACCCGCCCCTGGCAGACAGAGCCGGCTCCCCGCCGCGCGCCCCGGCCGCCCTCGGTCCTCACCTGTCCTTCGGAAGCCGCGGCACACGGGAGCGCTGCGCCCAGAGCATCCGCGGGGCCGGCGCGCGCGCGTCACCGCCGGGGGTCCGCCGGGGCCATGCCCTTCCCGGGGCCGGGGGCGAGGCGGCGCGGCTTCCCAGCGCGGCGCGGCGAGCCGGCGCCCTTTTATGCGCGTCGCCCAGAGACTTCCCCGAGTGCACGCCTCGGCCCACCCCCGCCCTGCCCCACCCCGGGGAGACGGGGCGCGGGCCTCGGCGCAGGGACCCTGGCCGCGCCGCTCTGCGCTCAGCCCTCCTCTCGGCTCTTCATGGCGCCGCGTCCCGAGTGGGCACGCCTCGTCCACGCCGCCGGGAGGACCGGCAGGGGCCAAGCGCACACGGCTTTGGGAAGGAGGGCTGCGGGTCCGAGACGAACTCCGGGGACCCGCGGGAGGGGCAGAGGCCCGGAGCGCGGTGCGAACTGCAGCCCGAAGTCCGCACCCGGAGCGCCCTTCCCAGCAGAGTTGGAGAGGGTCTCCTTCTTTCCGCGGAGGAGAGAGGGAACAGGGTCTGCACTCCTCCGGGCGGGTCGGAGTGTTCTCTGGCCGCGCCTCCGAACCCCGGGGTTGGCAAGAGCCGGCTGCGCCCGCCGGCATCCCACCGCCCCCCTGACCCGGAGGGGCAGGCGCGGCTGCCACGTGAGCCCCGCGGCCACGCCCTCCCGCCTCTGCTGTGGCTCCTGGCCGCCAGCCTCCCTCCCCCTGCCAGAATCTTCCTGCCAAAAAGGTGGAATGCCCTCGTCCCGTTTGGAGAGCCCGGGGGGGGGGGGGGGGCTGGGCCGGTGCCGGCATTCTGGGGAGCCCGGTGGTACTCGCTGGGGCAAGTGAGAACCGCTTGTGGACAGGACGAAATAACAGGTTGGAGAGGACCCTGCGTCCCCAACGCAGAAGGGGAAGGGAGAGAAGGAGGTATCCTGGTTCCCAGGAGGAATCAGATCTGGGGAAGGGGACCAAGGGGTCAGGTGAGGACTTTCATCAGCAGAGCCCCCCTGGGCAGAGCTAGGAAGAGCGCCCACTGTGAAGAGAAAGAAACAGGGGTGTCCCAGGGCCGGCATCCAGGAGGGGAACATGCCAGGTGTCCTGAGTGAGCCTGCTGCGTGCCTGGTACCTGTCCAAGAGCTGCTAGGAGGTGTCCAGAAATGAACCTTAAGACGAGCTGCTTCTGATGCACCCAGTAGGGACTGGCTTAGTTTCTCCTGAAAAGTGTGTAGGAGGGACTTCCCTGGTGGTACCGTGGATAACACTCTGTGGTCCCAGTGCAAGGGGCCTGGGTTAGATTCCACACGCATGGCGCAACTAAGACCCACTGCAACCAAAAACAACAACAAAAAAGTGTCTAGGAATTCCTCACTGCCCCTTGCCCAAGGTGGCGGGCGTCCACCAGGTAGATCAGGGGCCAGTTCATAAGTGGGTCCATTCACTGCGTCCATAGCAATAATGTGTTGACATATTTCCAGGGACTGGTTTTAGGGATCCTCTTTCTTGAAATGCCCCAAACCCTTTAATTACATTTATTAAAAACCTGTCCCCAGAACATCTCCTTAGCTTTCTTTCGTGGCTTTGCCATCCACCTACTCAGCTAAACTGGAAACCCAAGTCACGGTCCCCGTGTGCCTCTCCTCTAGGACCTTGAAGTCAACTGGTGGCCAAGTCTCGTGGATTGCGACTCCTGGGAATTGTTGAGCCCAACGGCCTTGCCCGCTCGGTACTGTAGTCTGGTGCTCAAGTCTTAGCTTCTGCTTGCCTCTTCCTTCATCAGTTGTTTCTTTGTCCCACCACCAGTGGGTCACCCGAACCTGGAGGGCTGCCCCATGCCCCAAACAAGTTCTGAAGTTGTCCACGGTGACACATGACATGGCAGGGTCTTGCCAGCCTGTCCAGGGACCTTGTATCTGCTGATGTCCCGGCTTTGAAGAAATGGTAGCAGACCCCTCCCTTCTTCTCTTCCTCCTTCTTCTTACGTCCATGCATGTTCTCGTCCTGAGGTACGTATTTCAGTCCATCGTTTGTCCCTTCCCTGCCGCTGTTTGATGATCTCTTCTTCAGCCTCCATCTCATAGCACTTTCCAACATTCCTGCCCATCCACGTGGCCCTTTGCTTGTCTTATGGCCAGTTACTTGCCCTTGTCTAATTATATGGTTACGTTTCGAAACCTGGAAACTAGCACAGAGCTTAGCACACACTAGGTTCTCGATCAAATGCATGAATAAGTGAGGGAGGGAATGAATGAGGTTCAATCCTACTAAGAAAAGTGTAGATTTAAAAAGTCACAGTACATAACGGATATGACAAATCCATGAATATAGCATTACGGATTCTCCATGATTCCATATTTTTTTTAAAAAAATCAGTAGTTTGGTGTATTTATTCCTTTTGTTTCAACACTTGTTCTGTTCCCTCGGTGGTTAGCTCCGGAAACCATGTTTGATTTACTGTTGGATCCCCAGAAGTGCCAACAAAAGTCCTTGAATACAGAGGGTTTTAAATACATATCGGTTGAATGAAATTCACCTGTTTCCCCACAATTCCACAAGGTGGAGGCTGAGGAGGGTTGAGGGGATAAGGGACAGGTCAGTAAGTTAGGACAGCGCGGAACGTGCTTTCTGAGGGAAGGAGTGATTTGACCTCCAAAGTGACAAGAGGTTGGAGTCCTCCAGAGTAACCAAACACCATGTGATTTGGTGGATGGCAGCTCCTTGCACGGTGCACCCAACGATTTTATCAGCAATTGCTTCTCCATCTTTCTAATTCTAGCGGCATCTGTCTTCTTGAAGAATTTTGTCTGCATCACCGTAAGAGCCCTCCCATCCAGTCTTCTCATTGGACCCCCTTAACAGCAGAGCCATTGGTAAAGAGTACAGACAGCTGGGCTTAACGCCCCCCTTTCCTCCTTCCCACTCTTTCTTGGCTGGGCAGAAACCTTCCCTAAAATCAGCTTCCCCAAATGTAACATAAAAACAATGATGCCCATCTTTCAGGGCTGTTGTGACCACAGGATGCAATCCTGTAGACAAAGACCTGAACACAGTACCTGTGTCGTACCTGTGGTTAATACACAGGATCTGTGGAACCTACACTCCTTTATTTTTTACTCCTTTCTTATATCTTTCATCCTTTTACCTGATTTCTCCCCAAGACAGGATCTCTGGGGATATAGGGCTGTTTCTTGCTTGAGCAGGAGCTCTGAATCTTGAATGGGAGAGTTTCATGTTCCGGGGGGGGCTGTGCATGACCACGGGATTATATGGTTTTTTGCTTAACAGGGATTGTAAAAGTAAATCCTGTATCAGCGGCTGTTACCCAGCCTCCATAATCAGATGAAGGACTGACACCAAATATTCTAGGATGACTGGAGTGAAAGGAAAAAAAAAAAAAAGTCTGCACAGGAAATGTCTCCTCGCATAACTGGGAAATCCCAGGGGTAGACTAATAGCTAGTGGGGATGTATCTTTATTTGAGCAGAAACAGACTTTCAGGAATGTTGCATGTGAAACTTGCCCCCGGTCTGTCTAGGGTAAGCCTTAAATGAGAATACAAGCTACTGGCAACCTCTCTGAAAATGAGGGGGTATTTTTTGTTTTGCCTCGTTCCTTCATACCACAGTCAGTGGAAGTCTCCCATTCTGCCGCATTTACTAAAATGCTTCCAGATTTTTCTCAACAGCGAATTTTAAAACAGAACAAAAAATAAGAAGTACACATCAGAGGAACTCCCCAGATCTCCCAAAGCACAGTTGAATTATACCTGCAAAATGGGCTGGAGCAAATTCTGCTCAGCGGGGAGGGTAGAAATCTACAGAAAAAGCATCAGATACAGACGTGAACTCAGTCCGACCCACCATGGGGGACGCGCTGAAGGGGACTGCTCGGCAAACTGGAAGCTATTTCTCCATCCCTCCCCCTTATCTGAGCCGGAAGCATCTAGAACAAGTCACAGACACAGGCTCTTCCACTCTGGGTCTCCAGATTCTGCTTGGTAGGAAACCAAGTGCAGGGGGATAAGATAATGGAATTTCAGCTCTCTCCTCCATACCACGGGATCACATGCAGACTGGGGTAAGCAGCCCACGCCGAGGCACCCGTTCAGAGACCTCAGCTCTGGATGGCAACGTGTCAGAAACCAAGATCGGTCTTCCGTTTCGAAATAAAAGTTACCCGTGGTCTCTACCTCAAGGTGAAATTATTCATTCCGGAGAGATGTCCTGTGATGGTGACTATTCAACCTTCTACGCAGTGTCAAGACTTGTGGTTTTCGGTGTGTTTTTTTGACAAAGCATTTTGACCTGCATTTATGCTGATTTTACATCCTGCCTCTAGGAATACAAATCAAGTAGCTTCTCCGGGATTTCATACGGCAGGTGCACGAAAGGCTGGGATGAAAGGTCACTAAAAGCTACTTCTGGGACTTCCCTGGCGGTCCAGTGGTTAAGACTCCGCGCTTCCACTGCAGGGGGCGAGGGTTTGATCCCTGGCCCTTCCGTGGGTCTCATAAGGATAGATCCCAGGGTATTTCTCTCACCTGTGGATGCATTCAAGACACCAGGTAAGGTCCCTTATGCTTTGGGAACATGCCTCTTTCATGAATTGGGATGGGCAGCCTCACTTATGGACAACAGATGACTTATGCAGAGAATTTAGGTCATTCTGAAAACAGACAAGCAGGAAGACATTCTTGTGTCTGGTGACCGTCAGTTCTCCCTGCACGTCGCGGAAGAGAAACACGGATTTGCCGAATTGTCAGTGGCATGGGCACGGACAACACACAGGCACGCGTTGTAAGCAGAATAGCTTAGACAGGCACCCAAACCCAAACTGAGTTCAAAGAAGTAACAACAGGCTTTGGGACATGGTCTTTAAAGATGCACAGAGAATTTACTTAGGAATAAAGTGGAAGGAACACATGACTCAAAACGATTAGAAAGTGTGAAGCAGAAACGGATGTTCTGTTCATGGTTTTCCAAAGAAGAACACGGCAAAGAAAATACTTAGAAACAGAAACTGCGTGGCGTCGTTACGACTCCTAATTAGCCTTCAAACTTGGATCGTACCTATATGAGTTTTCAGTGGCTGCTGTAATGAACTACCATAAAATTTGTGGTTTAAAACAACAGAAATCTGACTGCGCTCCGCTCTGAAGACCAGACGTCTGAGGTCAAGGTGTCCCAGGGCCGCGCTCCCTCCAGAGGCTCCAGGGGAGGGTCCTTCCCGCCTCTTCCAGCTCCTGGGGGCTCCAGGCATCCCTGGGCTTGTGGCTGCATCCCTCCCGTCTCTGCCTCTGTCTTTCCAGGGCTTCTCCTCTGTGTCTGGGTCTCTCCTCTTCTGTGTCTTAGAAGGGCCCTGTCATTGGATGCAGGGCCACCCTCCTCCAGGGGGACCTCATCTCAGACCCTTCCCTGCACCACATCTGCAGAGCGAGACCCTCTTTCCAAATAAGGTCCCATTCTGAGATCATAGTTGGACATGAATTTTGAGGGGATACTGTTTGCCTTACGGCACTACCTGTTTGCCCTGTAAGAGGGTAAAATGTGTCACATTGACATCGACCATGGAAGCAGTAAATCAGCCCCTAACAACCTTAAAACGTCATGTTTTTAAAGTAATGATAGAAATATTGCGATAGAGGAAATAGAACCCTATCATAGTGCCTACCTGAAAATGTAGGTCCCTGGTGTGGGGTACATTGATATAGGATGGATTTTTTTTTTTCTTGTTCCAGCATCTAGAACCTCCAGACCCAGCAGAAACACAGTCCTTCCTGGCATTGCTCTTCTCTGAGTCCTAAACTGGGTTCAAGTGCGATTGGCTAGGTTCATGTCATCCTACAGTGCTGGGCCATGACTGGCTGGCACCAAGGTGAGCAATCGCGGATGGACCTTCTGCGCCAATCAAAATGCCTGGCTCCTGGATACAAATGATTGGTGCACGGGTGAGCACATGACCCAGGCCAGGCCAGTCACGACCCATGCCCAGAATTTCTCAAACAGAGAGGGAGATGCAGCTCCTGGTGATGCCCAGTGGGCCCGTGTGAAGACCCATAGCCGCCATATTTCTTGTCCTGGTGAGGAAGGCTGTTCAAGAAAGTGAGGTCAACATTTTGGAGAACCAGAAAGGGGGCATGCGGTAGAGAGCACTTGCCTCTTTTTTTTTTTTTCTTTCTTTTTTGGCCTCGCTGTGCAGCTTGGGGGGTGTCTAACTTTCCCGACCAGGAATTGAACCCGCAGCCTCGGCAGTGAGAATGCAGAGTACTCATCACTGGACCACCAGGGAATTCCCACCTTTGCTTCCTTCTCAAGGTTCATGTGGGTTCCAGTAACCTCCCTGTCTTGCCTGAGTTGGTTCAGCTGAGTTGATAGCTTTTCCTGTTATGGATCAAAGCAGAAATGCCCACTGGATGGTGTTCCACTCCAAGCCCCTTAAAGACAGATGTTCTGCCCTCAGATGTGTTGGTTTATTGTGGGGAACTACAGATTAACTATCACAAAAGACGCTGCCTCAGGACCTTTGCACTGACTGTGTCTGCTCCCTGGAGTGCTCATTCCCCAGATTCCCCCATGCCTTCCTCTGGACCTTCTCCTGGTCTTTGCTCAGGGGGGTCCCTTTCAGCAAGTCCTCCTCTGACCACTCCCCCTATACTTTTCACTCGTCTTTCCAGCTTTATTCTTCCACAGGTTGGAGCTGAGAAGAGACAGGTGGACCTGAGGAGAGGCAGATAGAAGTGGGTGGCAGCTTTGAGTTTCAAGGTAATTGTAATCTCCACGGACTGCATAGTTTCCCTTCGATTCGGGCAACTTTCCATCACCTTTCAGCACACACTTAGCCAACAGGCACCTTTATTGCTTTCCTAACTTGAGTTGGGTTTTTGTTACTTGCAATGAAAAAAGTTCTCAGTGATATAACAATCACCGTTGAAATGTTAACCCAGTTTTGTTTTTTTTTAAATTGCACCACTTAGAACAAATCATTTTCTGAATCAACAAAACCTGTATGGTTGAAAGAAAAATGTATGTTTGCTTTGTTTTCATTATGATGCTATGTTTTATTATTATTAGGACACATAGTCATTTATCCGTGAGTTTCATTTTTTTCCTGAAAAGGGTTTTCAGGATTTCCTGAAAATAATTCCTAAGGTAACGGTTTACAACTGGTCCTTCCCCATTTGTTTCTCAGGCATAATCGTTATGAATATAAGCGTATGCATTAATGTTTATTCTTTCATGTTTTACAGTGTTTTTAATGGCATATACCCATATATACATGCTTGACTGTACATAAAAATTCTGAAGAAGTTAAAAGAAATCGTTAATTGTTACTTCTGACATTTAAGACCGAAAAACAAGCGGGGGGTAGACAAAAAACGTTTAGGGTTTGTATTCTTTTTCTTTTTTTTTTGCAATATGAGTTTTTAGTTTTATACCAAAAGGGGCCTTTGTTTGGTTTAGAAATGTCTCCTGATTTTTATAACAATACAGTGGAATGTTTTATTGCCTTGGAATTTAAATGTAAAGCTATTAAGGAATATGATGTGAGCCCAGTCAAAGATGTTAGCCCAGTCAAAGCCCAGTCCAGTAAAAGATCCAGGACATATAATGCTTTTAATTTGGGGGGATTCCTTCTTCTTTTAACTTAGAATAATCTTTTAAGAAGGAATATTTCTTGCTCAAATGAAACGTGTCCAAAGTTTAGTCATTCTTTGACTTCCACTTTTATTTTATCAAGGTAACAGTCACACAATACAAAATTTACCATTTAAACCACTTTAAAGGGCACAATTCAGTGGCTTTAGAGCGTCCACCATCTTGTGCAATCGTCACCACTACCTGGTTCCAAAACACCTACGTCGTCCCCAAAGGAGACCCATTAAGGGGTCACTCTTCATTTTCCACACCTCCTCCCACCCCCAGCCCCTGGCAACCGCTCATCTGCTTTCTGTCTCCCTAGATTTACCTAGTTGGGACATTTCATATAAGTGGAATCATAGGGTATGTGGTCTTTTGTGTGCGGCTTCTTTCACTCAGCAAAATGTCTTCAAGGTTCATCTATGTTGTAGCCTGTATTCATACTTCATTCATTTTTAGGGTTGAATACCATTCCACTGTATGGCTGGACCACGTTTTGTTTATCCACTCATGCACGGGTGGATAGGTAGAATTCAGTGAAATGCTTTTTAGAAAATAGCCAAAGATGTAAGACTCTGCTTTAGACCTAGTGAAACAGGCATGGTTCTGCAGGTCAGCAAATGACCACGGGTGACTGTGACACGCAGAGACTCCGATTCACACCTTGCAACCACAGTTCTTGTATTTTTTTGCAGGGAAAGGCAAGCTTTGCTCCTAATGTCTCTCCCCTCCACAGGGATGGAATGCATGAGAAATCTCTCTGGATCCCACGTGCAGCATCATTCCATACAATTACTGACGACAAAATCATTTTTAAGATTCTAATAGTTGTGTTGGATTTTGCTGACTTGTACTTAGCCGCTGACTTGATTTAAATAAAGGCATTTGACTCCGAACTTCCTGCCTAGGGGCAAGGGTTATGTCAACTTACAATTTGCATAGATAAAGCTATATTTAGGAAGAACTGGCAGCGTGTGTCTGGCATGAAGACTTTTCTCTATAGCTTAGGTGGAATTCTGCCCATTTTAGGAGTTTCTAAATCAGCAAAGAGAATGAGAGCACGCCGACATCCCGCTGCTTGCTAGTAGTTTAAGTTAGATGTAACTTGTGCAAGAAGTATACTTTATGGCTGTTGATGCCTTGACCACCAGGGGTCACACCGATGAGCCATGGTCAGGACTTTAAGGTCTCAGTGGAATAAGAATAGAATCCGTCCTGAGGTGGATACATACTCACATAACCCCGATTCAACTCAGAGCTCTGAGGGGGAGGGATAAATTGGGAGATTGGGACTGACATATACACACTACTGTATATAAAATAGATAACTAATAAGGACCTACCGTACAGCACAGGGAACTCTACACAATACTCTGTAATGACCTATATGGGGAAAGAACCTAAAAAAGAGTGGATATATGTATATGTGTAACTGATTCACTTTGCTGCACACCTGAAACTAATACAACACTGTAAATCAGCTACACTCCAATAAAATTTTTTTTTAAATAAAATAAAATACATCAAAATGATAAAGAAACAAGCAAACAAAAAAGCTCAGAGCTCTGAGACCTGATTCTGGACCCAAAGGGATGCCACGCTGCACTGCCTACGCATTGGCAAGAGAAGAAAAGGATCCCGGACATATCTTGTCATTGTACAAGTCCAAACACCAGACTCTGAAATCCCAGGTACTTGGTGAAGTCTCGGCACCACGAGGATGACATAGGAATACACAGGAAGCTTCTCCTTCCAGCCTCTGTCCGAAGACCTTCGAGGGCAGGAGTCCCCCTCAAGCAGAGGTCGTGGACGAGCAGATGACTTTGTAGTTTGCACTTTCCTAACATGTGAAATACTCATTCCTGGCAAGGACTCAGAGAAGCTCTCCAATGAAGCATCCATTTAGAATCATCACCTGGTCGGCTGTTCTCCCAACGTAACTGGTCTACGCACGGAATCAGGTCGTCAAGTTATAATGAAAGCCTCGTAGAAACAATGTTACCCCAGCAAGTGTGGGTTTTGTCAGACTTTGTACATTACTACTTCTTAATGTGGTCTATTTTTTCCTGAATGGAGTAAGATAATCTATTCATCATTTCTGTCTATCATCTACCTACCTGCCTATACCTATTATACCTAAGACAAACGAATGCGACTAATTTCCATTAATTTGACCCCAAAAACAGCCTTATCCAAAGGTTTGCTCGAAATTTTTGAGTCTGACGATTTCTTCTTAAATAAAATAATAATAAACTGCATTCCACATTAAAACAAAAAGTGAGATCCTGCTTTCAATTCTTTTGACTACATACCCAGAAGTGGAATTGTTGGATCATATGGTGGTTTTATGTTTAATTTTTTGTGAAACTTCCACAATGTGTCCTCTGCCAACTGCGCTATTTCACACTCCCACCGACACTTCTGATGTTGTAACATCTTCACCGACACTTGTCGTTTTTCTGTTTGTGTGTTTGTATTTTTTTGTTTGTTTGTTTTTATAGTAGCCACCCTAATGAGCGTGAGGTGATACCTCATTGTAGTTTTGATTTGCATTTCCGTGACGATTAGCTATGTTGAGCATCTTTTTCATGTGCCTGTTGGCCATCTGTATATCTTCTTTGGAGGAATGTCTATTCAAGTCCTTGGCTTGTTTTTTAATTGGGTATTTTGAGTCAAAATCACCAATGTGGAGTCCCCTGCCATTGCTTTGTTGCTGTTGTTGAGTTTTAGAAGGTTGATATGTACTGTGGATGTGCATCCCTTATCAAGTATTTAATTTGCAAATGTTTTCTCCCATTGCGAGGGTTGCCTTTTTATCTGTTGATATTGTCTTTTGATGCACAAAATTTCTTAATTCTCATGAGGTCCACTCTATGTTTCCTTTTGTTGCCTGTGCCTTTGGTACGCTGTCCAAGAAATCATTGCTAAATCTAGTGTTGTAAACCTTTGCCCTATACTTGCTTCTCCCCATATAATTCAATTACACCAACTCACCAACCCTGGTGATGATTTACCACCTGGATACTCTTCTAACCTAAGGATCACACTGTCAGGAGGACAACATAAATCTAATGATCCTAGTTTCCAGTTTCCCAAGTTTCCCCTCAAACCTTCCTTCTTTAAAAGTGCTTACTGAGCCACTCACTACTGCAAATTAGATTCGATAATTGAACCCTTAAACGCAACATGACTTTAAGAACATCCTTTGAGTTCCTCCTTCAGCCCGTCCTGGAAAAAAGTGCTAAGCGCATGTGAATTGGAATCTTGAAATAGGAGGTCTGCGTTCTAAACGGACCACCCACCTTCTCCCCACGCGTCATGCAAGGTATCTGAGAGAAGCTACTTTTGTTTACCTAGCCAAATATCCTGTATCCTTAAGTGACACACACCGTGCAGTGATATTATATAACAGTGTTTCCAAGAGAGACTAAACATTTCTTGACTGTTAAGGAAGGAAAAAGCAAGTAACATGTTCATACATAAAGTTCAACCCTGGGGCCAACACACCTATTAAACACCTGGAAAATTTTATATATATATACTGTATATGCTGCATATATATATATATATATATATATATACTGTATATTTTTTGAAGGAACAGATACAATTTACATACTTTCCACGTACGGAAACGATAGTCTGTGTATATAATCTAGGGAGCTAAGTTAATTTGCAAAGGAATACACTGCTGCCAAACCAAGTATAACCTTGACTGGGGCGGGAAATGGGTACAGATCCAGAGCAAGTCAGATGACCTAGATCCTTCTTTAATTTTAGTGGTTAGGAGAGCTAGAAAGAGAGGTAAATAATAGCCCATGGGCTTAGCTCAGGATGGCTGTTTCAGAAAAAAGTGAGAGCACACATAAGTGTACTTCAAAAGGAAAAACTTCAACGGAGGGCAGTTGCCCATTTGTTTATATAGTCCCCATCTGATTTTATCACCCCGTTAATGGCTGAAGTAATTCCATACCATCCTCGCCAAGCTCCTGAATGAGTTGACTGCCTCCAATGACGGGGGCTTGATTCTTTTAGAGGCATGCCAAAATCGATCACATTCAGCCCCAAACCCATCTCTTTGTAACTTTCATGGGTCACAGGTATGCCCCAAGTGGACATCTAAGATGTCTGTGGTACTTCATCTCCATGGCAGCCCTTTGAAAGTTAAAAAAAAAAATCCCTGTGCTTCCCGTGTTTTATTTCCTTTAGAATACATACACGTCCGTGCACGTCCTGGTTAAAAGCCCTTGTAGCAGGCTTCGCTTTTCTATATTCTTTCAAAATAAGAGGACTCTTCGCTCGTGGGTATCCAGGTGGGGCTAGGTAGGGACGAGGGCTGTATCTACACTTCAGCTGATGGAGCCGAGTGTCATAGTACTGAGTTGGCCAAAAAGTTCATTCGGGTCTTTCTGTAACACCTTATGGAAAAACCCAAACTTCTTGGCCAACCCCAAATACATTATCTGACCTGGGAAGGTGTTTCTTATGACCAAGTCTCATTGAATCCGTTGTAGATTTTTGTAAAAGCTTTCGGAGGCATTTAGAAATCTTGATACCGAGCAGGGCCCTGGGGGGGCTCTTGGGCACAGAAGCCTTTCTGTGTCCCCCGTTTCTCGATTACAGGAAGTAGGCTTCATTCAGCCTTCCCTGAGTTCCAAAGGGCAGGTTCAGACAGATGCTAATCAGGGAAGGGGGGGATGCAGAGACAAGGGAGGAGCAGTGAAGAAACAACAGTGCAGCCTGGGGGCAGGTCCTGGTTCCCCCTCCACGGATACACAGAACAATATCTTTGAGCCGTCTTGAAGATACTGAAACCCCCACGGGGCAGGAGAAGTTAACTGCGTGCTGCCCACCAGCACGCACACCTCAGACGCTTGGAACCAGAAGGTTGATGATGCCGACTCCCACCTACCTCCCCACCAACCAATCAGAAGAAGGTCCACGAGCTGACCACGCCCCCTTTGAACCATGACTGTACAACTCCTTCCTAACCCCCTCCAGGTCAGGACACAAAGTTTTGAGGGTATGAGCCCACTGTGGCCCCCTTTGCCTGGCAAAGCAAGAAAGCTATTCTCTTCTACTTCACCCCAAAGCTCTGTCTCCGAGAATTAATTCCGTGTCGGGGTAACAGCGGCTGGATTCAGCTTCAGTCTCTGCGCATCGGGTGTGGAGATAACAAGTGCTGCTGTGCAGAGTGGGAGCACGTGTCTTCTCCAGGTGGGCCCTACGTCATCACAGGGGTCCTTGGAAAAGGGAGGCCAGAGACTCAAAGCTTGAAAAGGACATGTGATCTGAGAAACAGGTTGGATTGATGTGACGAAGGGGCCGTGAGCCAAGGACTTCAGAGTTTTTTTTTTTTTGGCCGCGCGGCATATGGGATCTCAGTTCCCCGACCGGATATCGACACTGTGTCCCCTGCCTTGGAAGCGCGGTCTTAACAGCCGGACCAGCAGGGAAGTCCCTGGACAGATTTACAAGCTGGAAAGATAAGAAACAGGTTCTGTCTTGGTGCCTGCGAAAGGAGCCAAGCCTGCCCACACTTTGATTTCAGAACTTTGTGTCCAGAGCGCGAAGAGAATACATCTGTGCTGCTAAGCGGTGGCAGTTTTGTTACAGCAGCCCCAGGAGACAATAGACTTAAATCCTGTCGGTCAAGCTACAGCGCAAGATAGACCCCTTCAGCCCCTTTAAACCTACTGGAAGCCTCTTTCTCCAAATGCTGAATGGTTTATTAAGATACCGTCTCTTCAGAGTGGCTCTCCTGCTTCCCTTTGTTCCAGAATAAGCTTCCCCCCTCCCTGTGGCCGGATGGACTTTTGGAAACAGTCGTGAATACTGGGATTTGGTATTTATTGCATCGTCTCTAACCGCTCCCCCTGGAACATGAGGTCAACGGGATTGTCAGCATTCTCACTGCATTCTTCTAAGAAAGTGCCTGGAACCATCAGTATATATTGGAGGAAGAAATGGGCATGCCCAGGTTTAGGGGGTGGAGTGCTAAATGAGTACAAAGCATCGTCTCAGGAAGGAGGGAAAACAAATTAGGTTTAATCACGGACTGAGAGAGCCATGGGGTTTCTTACGAAGGGAGCAGAAGCACATCTATTGGAAACCAGAATCAGAGGACACCCACATACCAGATGTGTGCAGGGGACACGGGTTCCAGCCCTGGTCTGGGAAGACCCCACGTGCCGTGGAGCAGCTAAGCCCGTGCGCCACAACTACTGAGCCTGCACTCTAGAGCCCGCAAGCCACAACTACTGAGCCCGCGAGCCACAACTTCTGAAGCCTGCATGCCTAGAGCCCGTGCTCTGCAACAAGACAAGCCACTGCAATGAGAAGCCCATGCACTGCAGGAAAGTAGCCCCTGCTCACCACTACTAGAGAAAGCCCGCGCGCAGCAACGAAGACCCAGTGCAGCCAATAAATAAATAAATTGATTTAAAAAAATCAAGGTGGTCATATTTTCCTTCTACAGGGTAAAAAGAACTCAATTTTTAACCTGAGTTAGAGTGTGTGTGCATGTGTGTGTGTTTATCCCTTAAGGACTTGAGTCATTATACTATCAATTTATATTTCTGAAATTGTTTTATTTCACAGTGTTTTATACTCAGTGCCCTAGAGGAAAAAATGTAATTTTCTCTGATTTGAAGCCAATCCCATTTTTTGGCTGTGGTTCAGACATAAGGGGGACTGACAGAATTTTAATTGTCTGTGGGAACGCACGTAAATTGAAATTTATAAAGAGGAACAGTGTGTAGGCAGTGTTTGCCTATTAGCTCCCAAAGAGACAGTAAATATTTTTTTTCCATGTAATTCCATCCTAAGGAATGCCTTGTTTAATTCCCAGAAGCCACCTAGAAAATCAGGGTATACCCAAAGAGATGCCAGCAAGAGTTCTGACCCTAAACAGAGGAAGCTAGTGTCTCCACCCGATGACCTACACCATTCAAGGACAGAGAAGTAATACTGACTGTATGAAGGAAGAGCTACCATATGACCCAGCAATCCCACTACAGGGCATATATCTGGAGAAAAGCATGGTTTGAAAGAATACGTGCACCCCAAAGTTCATAGCAGCACTATTTACAATAGCCAGGACATGGAAGCAACCTCAATGCCCACCGACAGATGGATGGATAAAGGAGATGTCGTACATATACACAATGGAATACGACTCAGCCATGAAAGGAATGAAATAATGCCATTTGCAGCCACATGGATGGACCTAGAGATTATCATACTAAGTGAAGTAAGTCAGAGAAAGACAAATACCATATGATACCACTTCTATGTGGAATCTAAAATATGACACAAATGAACCTATCTACAAAACAGAAAGAGACTCACAGACACAGAGAACAGAGCAGTGATTGCCAAGGGGGAGGAGGGTGGGGTAGGGAAGGATTGGGAGATTGGGATTGACATATACACACTATTATATTTAAAACAGATAACTAATAAGGACCTACTGTATAGCACAGGGAACTCTACTCAGTATTCTCTAATAACCTAAATGGGAAAAGAATCTGAAAAAGAATAGATACATGTATATGGATAACCGAATCTTTTTGCTGTGCACCTGAAAACTAACACAACATTGTAAATCAACTATACTCCAATACAAAATAAAAATTTTAAAAATTCTCCATTGTTAATCTGAAACTCACCTTTCACTGGAATCCTCTAAACCTGGCAACCCTACCACTGGCCATTTGGAGTTTGAGAAATAAAAGATAAGTGGCTTGATATTAGACCGAATATTGGACCCTTTGGCGTCAACAGAGTAGTAATAATTATTATTACTATTCTATTGCATCAGTATTATTTACAGAATAATTACTATAAATAACTTTTATAGAGGAATTATTCTATTGATTGCTTATAATATATAATGTAATATATTAATAACAATAATAATTATTATTATTTTATTGTCTTTCGGTGGAAGAATTTCTCCATTTGCCTCAAATCCCGCTGCGTTAGGAATCGTCCTAATGCCCATCCAAAGTCAAACCTGCTTGCTGACTCTCGTTTGCCATTTCTTCTCACATCTCCGGGTCAGGATACTAAGAGGCAGAGACAAATCATTAAGCCCACAGGAAACAGAGGCTTCTCTTTGAAAGTAGAAATGCGGACTGAATGTATTTTTTTGTTTGCTTGTTTTTAACTTTTAATTAATTTATTTATTTTAACTAACCCGAATGTGCTTTAAAAATTCATCTCCATATGTGATACTAACGTATTCATCCTGTCCTTCTTTGATCATTTTCAGCCACCTGCCTTCTGGGTGTCTTTAAAGGATGTCCTTTGCGTTTGCAAATGGTTACAGGACTAGCATTTGGAAATAAAAGTGAAATCCGTTCAAAACACTGGAACTTCTTCGTTTTGACCCTGGAGTCAGAGGTAACCTTTGATGATCTATAAACCCTTGGAAACTTTAATTCAACTACATGCAAAAGGGGAAAAATTGGCATTTTTAGACATTTTTATCTGAACAGTTCTTAAACAGAACTCAGCACAGAAAAGAAAAAATCTGCCATGATTTTACTATACGAGACTACGTCACAAATGCGAAACATAACACATCTTCACTAAATAATGCATATGGTGAATATTCATTACAAGCGAAAGACAGGTTAATAGAATAGACCGTGATCTACAGCATGTCAGTGTCTAAAGAAAAAACTTTTAAACTTAACAAAGAGAAGCAACTGAATCTCCTTTTATGATTTTGGCAAAAAGACCTTGAAAATTGCAGCTTTTAGAGCAAATTCACATTTTCACGGTCACTAAGCAGGTAGATGTAAAGAAAGGAAAAGTGGTGGTCAAAAAAAAAAATAATATGATCAGAGGAGTGTTAAATTCAATAAAGCAGATGGCAAGGGGCCATCCGTTAAGTCGCTCCACATCTTGGAACAGAAATCCAAAAAGGAAGCCAATTTCCAAATTAAAAAGTAAAGCCATGGCTGAAAGAACGGTTCCTTTCTTCAAGTTTTTCTTTATTCTTTGTAAGTTGTGCCTACCTTCCCGGTTACCGGTCATCTGGGACTTTGTGGTCGCAAATTGTTAACATATAATTTGTTTCTAAGAGTCCACATGGTGCCCTGGAATTGGAGTCGATGTTCTTGGGGGGTTTAGCTTTGGTTTAGCAAAAACAATGATGAGCCATCAAAAGATTCTTTCTCAATATTGTTTACTTTGAAAGAGATTTAAGGTTCCTTTCTGGCTCTTAATTTATCCTGATTTAAATTAAAGGGTTGTGAGGGCAAGCATCTATTAAAGCAATCTAAAAATAAAAATGCAGATGTAATATCTATAAAGTATATATACCCTCTTATATATAAAGAGGGTGCTGGGGGAATGTGTTTCATGGGTGGACGGTCTGTTAAGAGCTTCTTAAAATACAATCAGTGCTTCCTAAGTTTAGGAGATACGGTATCATGCGTAACGCTTTGCAAGAAGAAAACCCCATAATGGACGGGTCTGAGAAATCTTCCTAGACCTGTGCTTCTAAAGTTTTAATGTGCTTTTGAATCACCCAGGGATCTTGTTACAATGCAGATTCTGGTTCGGTACATCCGGAGTAGGCGCCCCAAATTCTGCATTTCAGACTCTCCCAGGTGATGCTGATGCTATGGGTCCATGGACCACACTCTTGAGTAGCAGATCCATTAGAGCAGAATCTCTTGGACCAGAACCTAGCACTGGACCAGGTCACGTTAATATGTGGTCAGGATCGAAAAACCCAGATTGACCCCAACTCCTTGGTTTTCCAGAAGAGGAAACGTAAGACCTAGCGTTCTTAGGACTTGGCCATGTTCCCATGACAACAAGGAGGAATCATGGCAACCACAGCCCACTTCCCTGATTCCCAGGTGTCGGCATCTACTCTGTACCACCTTAGCATCCCTGATCTGAGGAACTTTGATGGGTGAGAACACAAAGTGTGTACTCATGTCTCAAAGGCTACAGCTGAGAGATTGGAGGAAAAAATTCAGTCACAAACATTTTCTTTCCTTCTTCGGTGCTGTTTTCACTTGCCAGTTGGGACGGGGTCAATCCCCATCCTCGATGAAAGTAGTTGGACGAGACAGGATGGGGAGACAGGTGGTAATAGGGACAATGAAGGAGAGGAAAAGCGAGACATACAGATGGTGGCAACAGAAGCCTTTGGTCAGGGCTGCCCTGGGCTCACGCCTACGTAACAGACACCTCTGCAGAGTCGCAGTTTCCACGGGGATGGTGCACCCATTCCCGGTCCACCCATCTGCATTCCCTGACATACCCACTTGCATCATCTGAAACACATTATTACTACTAGTGCTAGATATTTTTTTTTCAAAAGAAATTTCCTGAAGAGCTGCTAGAACCAACCATGCCTGAAGTCCACCTGTCACCAACCACACCATGAGATCGGCCTGAACACGTCTTGCTGGTGAGGGTGATTTCAAGAGGCAGACAGTTTCTCACAGCTCAGAGTTACGGAAATGTGAAACAAAGAGGAGTAAAGAGCAGGGAATACAGAGCTTCAGCCGGTCTTATCCATTTGCAGCTAAACGGAGCAGGGGAAAAGGCAGGGCCTTCCACAAGTCTGTACTTCTTGAAAGAGATGATTTCTTTTTCAGAGCTACGAGGGCTTCAGGGGAATGTAAGAAACAGATTTGCACAGATTCTTTTGTTGGGAGAGTTCACATTGAGAAATATCCTTTGGCACCTCATAGAAACCACCAGGGAAGCACACCTGCAGATTCAAAATCAAGGAGGGTGGTTAGGCATGGTTCTTCCTATGGCCTCACTCCTGGTTTACGTTGGAACAAAAATGCAAGTCTTGTCCGTATCTTCTGCCCCATCATAAGCTGTTCTTACTTGAATCACCATTTTTTTTCTTCGGTTACAGTCTTCTGCTTGGAGGGAGATGAAATAGAAAAAGCAAAGAAAAAAAAAGAATTTCTAGCAAAAAGTTTCTGTTTCACAGACACACAAAATCCACATTTATTTGTGTGTTGAAAGAATTCCAAGATCCTGATGTGAAAAGAAAAAAAAAAACCCACATATAATGATTATGCTGAGCTCTGAAATGCTCTGTTGTGTAGACTAGTGGTTAAGAACTCAGAGACAGAAGCCAAACCCTGCGTTCAGATTCCAGCTCCCACTTGGATAGTAAGTGTCCTGACTCACAAACATAATGTCTGTGAAGCCATTAGCCCCGGACCAAGCACACACAGAGGGCATTCAGTTGACAGTATTGTGATGATCCTATAATACTTTCAGAAGTCGGTTCATCGCGGTCTTACAATTAGCTCTTTCTTTTGCTTCTTCCTCTTCCAGACATGCTGTGTACCGACAAGATGCTGAGATGATATAAGATTTGTGTGCTGAGGAGATGGGCCATTAGGATGCGAAAACATCCCTGGAGAATTACAGAATAACACATGCAAAAAAAAAAAAATGACCAGCAATAGGAAGAGTAGAAAATAATGATTTATTAGAATCCATGACTCTGGCCAAAAATGATCTCAGCGAGCAACCCTTTAGGTAAGTAATGCGTGGGAGGTTCTTAATCACATATATCCAGTGTATCTATTGGGTTCCCAGAAGGCAAACTCATGGCATGGACGCCATTTCTCTCAGACAACAGAGCTGTCCCCGGGCTTTGTGGTCGAAGAGCTCTGGTCGACAGGGCCAGCCTACTCTGCGTGCAGGAGGAGAGCGGAACTCAGTGTCTAGGCATGAAGACACAGGAAAAATAACTTAGAATGGCTTCTTTTGAAGCCGGGAACATTATTCCATTGCAGGGATATTTCATATGCCTCCTCAGTCTTTGAGGATTGTGTGTGTGTGTGTGTGTGTGTGTGTTTCATCCTATTTGCCTGCCCTGTTGTTCTAGCCCTATTAAACACTTCACCATCTCTTGGTGTTGGGTGAATTGGACAAAAATGCAAACCTACTCAGGGCGTGACCTCAGTTGATTTTGTACTTTATTCCGATGCTCTAAAAATACCAATTCATCCATGTGCAGTTTTCCCTGTGTTTCAAAACATGTTGGTGACTTATGAATTTCCTCAACCCTAATCAAGAGAGTCAACTTTCCTGTTGAAACTCTCTGAGTTACTCTTGCATCCTTGACCAGGCTGGACATTTGCTATGACTAAGAATTGCTTCGATCAATATTTCTCACACGTTACTAATGAATGGCAGCCTTTACTGGTAATGGGAAGAGAGATGAGCAAAATATATCAATCCCTAAAAGTTGAAACTCATTGCCACAAACACGTTGTGTGAAACTCTCAAAACTCTGTGACCCATATTGTTTTAAAATAAGCCTTGAAATGATTTAAAGATAATGAATCTAAGTTGAAAATGGAAAAAAAAAAAACCAACCATGAACCAAATACCTTGAGGTAAGCAGCCATGGTTCTCATCAGCATTGTAAATGCCTGGGGAGAGAGGAACATTATCCAGCTCAGGTATGCAGGCTACCTGGACAGGTATGGCCAGTGCATGGGTGCATTCGTGTCCTGTGGATGCCATAGCATAGTGCCATGGATGGGGTGGGTTAAACAACAGACATTTACTGTCTCCCGTCCTGGAGGCTGGAAACTGAAAATCAAGGTGTCTGCAGGGCTGGTCCCTCCCGACGCCTCTCTCCTGGGCGTGTAGACGGCCCTCGCCTCCCTGTGTCGTCCCTCTGTGTGTGTCTGTGTCCTGATCTCCTCTTCTTATAAGGACACCAGTCCTATGGGATCAGGACCCCCCAATGGCCTCATTTTACTTTCGTCTCCCCTTTAAAGACTCCATCTCCAAATCCAACCACATTCTGAAGTGCTGGGGGCTAGGACTTCAACATATGAATTGGGGGCAGGGGGGAGGATACAATTCAGGCCATAACAGAACTGCTGGGTCATATAGTAATTCTTTGATTAACATTTTTAAAAATTTACTTATTTTATTTATTACTTTTGGCTGTGTTGGGTCTTCGTTGCTGCGCGTGGGCTTTCTCTAGTTACGGCGAACGGGGGCTACTCTTTGTTGTGGTGCACGGGCTTCTCATTGCGGTGGCTTCTCTTGTTGCAGAGCACGGGCTCTAGGCGCGTAGGCTTCAGTAGTTGTGGCACGCGGGCTCAGTAGTTGTGGTGCACGGGCTTAGCTACTCCACGGCATGTGGGATCTTCCTGGACCAGGGCTCGAACCTGTGTTCCCTTCATTGGCAGGCGGATTCTTAACCACTGCGCCACCGGGGAAGCCCTTTGATGAACATTTTGAAGAACCTGCACCGTTCACTTTTTTACTTCCATGTAGCCTTAACCATGAACCAGAAACTGTGCATGACAGTATCCTTATAATAAAAGGAGCTTAGGACACACACAGAGGGATGACCAAGTGAGGACACAGGGATGAGAGGGCCGTCTACACACCAAGCAGAGAGGCCTCAGGAGGGACCAGCCCTGCCTACACCTGGATCCCAGATTCCGACCTCCAGGACTGGAGACAATATATGTCTGTTGTTTAAGCTCCCCGGTCTATGGTGCTTCTTTATGGCAGCTCTAGGGCACAAATACACACATGGAATTTGGAGTTCAGAGTCGTGTCCTAGAGCAGTAAGGTCAGTTGGTCATAGAGTTAAGCTCCCCACACAACGCCTAACCCTCTATCTGGGTTCGTCACTCAATCTTCATCACCCTTTACTGACCTGCAGAAACATACATACACATCTCGTGGTAAAAACCTGCCCAGCATTTGTCAGCGTCACATGAAGCCAGCTGTGGGTCTGGGAGAATTTGAGGACTGACTTTCAGGCTTGCTAAAAAGCTTCTCCTGATCAGCAGAGCCCCCTCACCTGCCTGTCACATCTTGAAACGTCCCCGGGGAAGAATCCTCTCTGTTGGCAGGGTTTCACAGTCTTGTATTTAAAGGAAATGTGCCCCGGAAGAGACTAAGGGATAAAGGAGAAGTAGTTGTTGGTTAGCTGGAAGCAGAGTCATTTTCTGAGAGTGGAGAAGAGAAGATGCGCAAAGAGGATGGGAAGGGCGAGCTAGGAGGTGGAAAGGATGGACAGAAAGGGCAGACAGGGACCAAGGATGCTACAGGGCAGAGGAGACATGAGTGGGTAGAACAGGGAAAGCAGGGAGGAACCCCATGAGACTTTGACTATAGCGTTTCTGTTCCTGCTGCCGGACTTCTCAAGTTTCCTCAGCCCATCCCAGGAGCTTCTGATGTGCTCCCTTCCGTGCTTTATCCACTGCGTGGGAGACCCGTTTCCTCCCCAGAAACATGCTCCCTCTGGCAGCTACCAGATTCCCACCCGAAACGTTCCCTGTGGCCTCCAAGAGACCACAATGTAAAAATTGCATCCGCTCTTGAGTTCTTTCAGGGAAGAAGAATCTACCACCTCCTTCTTGGGATTTCCCTGGCTGGTGATGAATGCAGACGCCTCATCCTCCCAAGCCCCCCTTGCACCCCCAGACCCGCCAGGCCATGGCATCTGTCTCTTTTCCTCCCCAGGAATACTGGCTGCTGACCACACAAGAGGACGGCCTGAACCATCTGGACAAGAGGTCCTTCAAAGTGGTCCAGCCTCATCACCAGGCTCGTAGTGGAAATCACCTGTGCAGCTCAGCTCCTGTGCAAAGAATTGCTGACCCAAGCAGTTTCATCTGGGGAAACAGAACTGCTTCCCACTGAACGGATTTTTGGGGGCAGCAAGGACCTTCCTCCTGACATCTTCTGGAATGTACGGTACTTTACTGAAATTGTGAACACATTTCCAGGAATGGTCTTCTCCTTTTCATAGACTTGGTGACTTTTGGAATGTTCCCCCCCAAAAAACACGCTTCCTTTTGGCAATTGGCCATGCCACTAAATGGAAGACATGTACTTTTGCATATTCATGATTTCAGTTCTGGGCTTTAAAATACATGATTTTCCAGGGGAGATAAGAGACATACAGATTGCACTTCCTTCAGTGAAACAGAATCTACAGTTTCTTGCTGAATTGAAACCCTATGCACTGGTAAGAGAAATCGCAGGAGACCTAGTTTCTAATGAGATAAGATGATTAATGTATTGTACGTTACACGTAGATGATATAAGAAGTGGAAGGGGCTTCCCTGGTGGCACAGTGGTTGGGAGTCCGCCTGCCAATTCGGGGGACACGGGTTCGTGCCCCGGTCCGGGAAGATCCCACATGCCACAGAGCAACTAAGCCCGTGCACCACAACTACTGAGCCTGCGCTCTAGAGCCCGCGAGCCACAACTACTGAGCCCACGCGCCACAACTACTGAAGCCTGCGCACCTAGAGCCTGTGCTCCGCAACAAGAGAAGCCACTGCAGTGAGAAGCCCGCTCCCTCTCGCCACACCTAGAGAAAGTCCGCGTGCAGCAACGAAGACCCAACACACCCAAACATAAATACATAAATTTATAAAAAAAAGAAGTGGAAGCATCACTAAATGAGTAGAGTGAACCATATTCTTTGAGTTGTTGATATTGAAAGTCCTATTTCTTCATCCTCAGATATAATCTGAAATTTACCCTTAGCTCTCAGTGAGTTCATGATAACTAACTTCACTGACCCCAAAGGATGCATTTGGCCTTCTCCATTCTTCCTCTAGGGTCTCTCCTGGACTACTTTCTCTTATTCGACCCACTTTTGCTCAGTTTTATCATCAGACACCCTTGGTGTCTGTCACCACTCTAGACTTTCCAACATTCCAAATGTGTGGTGTAGCCTAGGTTCTGTCTACACCCTCCAGACCCCTATATTTCATCTCCAACACCTCAAAGGTCGTTCAAGTCATCAAGACCAAAAATCAAACTTGCCTCGCAGCCTTGCAGGTCCAGGCCCACAAGCCAGGAGCCTAGGAGTCTTCATTCCTACTTGTTTTATCCATCAGCGGCCCTCATGGACAGCTCTCCTTGACCTGCATCTCTCTGTGCCCATCAGCACCACTAGGAAACCATCATTGGTCACCTGGACACTTTGCTTCCTGAACGGCCACCCTATGGACTGGCTCTGTTCCATATTCTCCACCCTTCAGGCAGTGACTTTTCCAAAACTCCCTTGTGCTCGAGGCATCCTTCCTTCCTTAAAGCTTGCACAGCTTGCCATGGCTGTTACAATGAACGATATAGTTGGCTTGATGTCCAGGATCCTAAATTCCTTCCCCCCCCAGTTTCATTTCTCAGCTCTCTCCCCTTTCCACATGCCCTCCCATCACACTGCTTTCCTCCACTCTCAGCCCCGTTTGCTGGAGACCTTTGGACATACTGCGTCTTCTGTGGAAGCTCCATCTCTGACCTGCTGGACCAACCCACTCTGTCTGTTAGGCATTCTCCGAGCATCCTGTTTATTTCCATCGTGGCACCTACCACAGTCTATAAATGTCCACTCGTCTGATTTTTAAATTACCGTTCGCTTCCAGTACTCTGGTTGTGCTCACTTCTTAACCCCCGTAACCTAGCAGGCATGCAACAAAAACGCACGAATCAATGGATACAAGTAATGCACTCCAGAGCTATTTAAAGAGTTCGCTACCAGGAAGCCTGTCTTGGACGAGAAAGTTAAACAGGAAACTCTGTCCCTCGGGGGTTGTTCTCTGGCTCCTTGCAATGATTCTGAAAAGCAAAGAATGTACTTGGGTAGCTCAGACTGCACAGTTCATGACCACGTCTAAAGCTGTTCCTTATCCCACTCACGGGAACATATTGTATTTAATACCTTCTATGATGTTAGGTTTGTTTCTCATCTAAACATTGGAATTCTGAGCATAAGGACTCTTTTTTTGATGCTGTTCTTGTCTCAAATCTTATTAATCCTAATAACTGATTGATTCCGTTTATGCCTCAGACTGAGAGGCATGTCAGGATTCATCTTCTCAAGCTGCCAGCAGTCAGGTTCCAGATGCCAACGAGGACATGAGGTCGTTAATGAACATTAAACATTCTTTCTCACCTTGGATGGAATAATTAATTTTTTGTGTTGTTTTCGATTTTTTTAATTGGGTATAATTGATTTACAATGTTGTATTAGTTTCAGGTGTACAGCAAAGTGATCCACGTGTATATATATATGTATTCTTTTTCAGATTCTTTGAAAAGGAAAATAACTTTGATCCACCATGGCCTTCTGGTTATATCCCAAAGTCACGGGTTCCTATTATTCTATTTTTCCCAATGGCTTCAACGGCAGTATTCTAGAGACGCTGGTAAGACGTAGCAGATGAAGGAGGTGGTGTGTATACGTATACTTGCATATGGAATTCCATCAACATTAGGGGAAATGTGTGTTTCTATATTTGGTTTGGATCTAACACCATGAGGTGAGAACGGATTCATTTCATCCAGCGAGAGGCACCGTCTCAAACCCCAGGGAACACAAATAGGAAGATAAGTCGTATACAACCTTTGAGCCAAGTCCCTGCCCTATGGCGTCTTATTGAATCCCGTCCATAACCCAACAAGGTCCAAAGATACTGAATAAAAATACTTGCTCAAGAATTGAAGTCAAGCAGACTGCAGACCTTTGCTTTATCTGGTAGACACTGATCCCGTAATCTGTAATCCCAAGGAGCTCACTGGTAAGCAGAGCAGAAGGAGGGAGAAGGTTGAACAATTCACCCAGAGAAGTACATAGTAAGTTGATAACCTAGTGCTTGGGATCTAAGTCAGCTGAGTTTGGGATTAACAAACACACACTACTATATAAAAAACAGATAAACAACAAGGACCTGCTGTGTAGCACAGGGAACTATATTCAATGCCTTTTAAAAAAATTGAAGTCTAGTTGATTTACAATGTTGTCTTTAATTACTGCTATACAGCAGAATGATTCAGTTATGCATATATATACATATATATCCATTCTTTTAAAATATTCTTTTCCATTACAGTTTATCATAGGGTATTGAATACAGTTTTCTGTGCTGTACAGTAGGACCTCATTGTCTATCCTTCAATGTCTCGTAATAACCTGTCATGGAAGAGAATCTGAAAAATCTGAAAGATGTGAAACAGAACCACTTTGCTGCACATCTGAATCTAACACAACATTGTAAATCAACTAGACTTCAATTAAAATGGAGAAAGTTAAAAATAATTCAAACACAAACAAAGAAACCCCCCAAAGAGTCAAATTTGAAGAAAAGTAATTGAAAAGCTCAACTCTTTCTTCAGCTATTATTTCTAAGGTCATTACAAATGGAGAAAAATATTGAATTTGCGTGAGGCTAATTAGCTCTTTTTTTTCAAGACTTTTTTTTTTTTTTTTCTCTAGAGCAGTTTTAGATTCACAGCAAAATTGAGGGGAAGGTACAGAGATTTCCGACAGCCCCTTGCTCCCCGACCCCTGCCCACAGGCTCCTCCAGTGTCCATATCCGCCACCAGACGGAACGTCTGTTTTCACCGATGAACCTACACTGACACGTCATCATCGCCCAAAGCCCACAGTTTACATTAGGGATCCCTTTTGGTGGTGTACCTTCTATGGGTTTTGGAAAATGTATAATGACATGTCATGTACCATGAATTAACTTTTTAATTTAAAAAATAATTTAAAAAAATGAATTTCCATGAAGCTAGTATATGAATTGACATGAAACCCTAGATTTAATTTTGTTCCCTAACTATACAAGCATGCCCATAATCAACAATATTATGCTGGGTTGCTTTCCTGATGATGCTTCTGGGGGCATGGGGGGACCGCCTTGTACAAAGATCTCAGGGTAAGGGCCTCAAGGGTAACCCTCAAAACCCAGTCACTTCCGAGCAGGCAACAAACAAGCATCTTCAAAATGGTTTAATTAATTAATTGATTAGTGGCTTAATACCTGGAGCAGAGGATTCCAAACCTTATCAAACCTTGGAATCATCAGGGGACCTTTAAAGATGCCGGTACCCAGAACACAATCCAGATATTCCACTTCACTGATCAGGAATTCATACTGGGCATTAGCATTTTTTTAATTGAAGTACAGTTGATTTACAATACTATATTAGTCTCGGGAGTACAACATAGCGAATTGATGTTTTATAGATTATACCCCATTTAAAGTAATTATGAAGTATTGGTTCTATCCCCTGTGCTGTATAATATACCCTTGTGGCTTATTTATTTTATACCTAGTAGTTTGTACCTCTTAATCCCCTCCCTCTATTTTGCCCCTCCCCCCTTCCCTCTCCCCACTGGGAACCAATAGTTTGTTCTCTGTATCTGTGAGTCTGCTTCTTTTTTTGTTACATTTGTTCATTTGTTGTAGTTTTTAGATTCCACAGATAAGTGCAATCATACAGTATTTGTCTTTCTCTGTCTGACTTATTTCACTTAGCATAAAACCCGCCAAGTCCCTCCCTGTTGCTGCAAATGGCATTATTTCATTCTTTTTTATGGCTGAGTAATATTCCATTGTATACATGTACCACATCTTCTTTATCCATTCATCTGGTGATGCACAATTAGGTTGCTTCCATGTCTTGGCTACTGTAAATAGAGCGGCTATGAACGTTGAGGTGCATGTATCTTTTGAAATTAGTGTTTTTGTTTTTCTGAAACATACCCAGGAGTAGAATTGCTGGATCATATGGTAATCCTACTTTTAAAATTTCCAGGAAGCTCCATACTGTTTCTCACAGTGGCCGCACCAATTTACGATCCAACCAACACTGTACGAGGGTTCTCTTTTCTCCATATCCTTGGGCATTAGGATTTTTGAGAGCTCCTCGGGTAATGTGAGGCCAACTTTGGGTCCCTCTAATCTGTAGAATAACAGACCAGACAGACCAATAGAAGCTCTGTTTGCAGGTTCTCAAGTCACTGACGACTTGTAATCAGCCGTGGTGAACGTTTGCACTACAGGAATTGGCAAGTAATTCACATATTGAGTTTTTTTTTGCGGTACGCGGGCCTCTCACTGCTGTGACCTCTCCCGCTGCGGAGCACAGGCTCCGGACGCGCAGGCTCAGCGGCCATGGCTCACGGGCCCAGCCGCTCCGCAGCACGTGGGATCTTCCCGGACCGGGGCACGAACCCGTGTCCCCTGCATCGGCAGGCGGACTCTCAACCACTGCGCCACCAGGGAAGCCCCACATATTGAGTTTTGCTGTCATTCCCAGTACTAAGGTCATCAGAAACTTAGGACCATGGAGTCCCTTGGATCCCTCCAAGCAGATGGAGTGAAGATGAAAATGTCACCCTGGGAAGTAGTTGACAGCCCTAGGCTGGCCAGGTAGCCCGTGGTAGAGGTCAGAGGGCAAGGGCCAGTTTTAATTTGCGCCGGGCTGTCCTCATCCCCTGAGGCTGACACCAAACACCCCAGTCACCCAAAGCTCATCACAAAGCTTCTGCTAACTGGTGGTTCCAGTTAGCAGAGATAAACGTCAGTTTATAAGAAGGTGAAGATCAGAGGGTTGACACCATGCTGTACCCCTTTTATTGACTTTTACCCTAAAAACCAAGCGAACCAAGTTTGCTGCTACACCTAGATTGGCCTCACCAAGCTTGTAATTAATTCTAGACCAAAACAGAGCCAAGAAGTGACTGAGGATATATAACAACCAAGAAGTGATTTACAATACATGTATGTGTATGTGTGTGTATATATATGTTTACTGGATATCCACTTCCTGCCTTTGATATATGTGTGTGTGTGCTTGATACGTGTTTCACATGAGAAGAAAATGCGAAGCTTGTACAGGTATGAAAAGAAGCAGACGGTTTAACTTTATTGCACCATTTTTCAACAAAAAGGTCTATCAACTGTAACATGAAAACTGCAAGCCTTCTCTTGCAAAAGTATCTATTCCAACATTCGTAAGATGGAAAGGAGCCAGGTGGTTTCACCTTTGTCAACGAGGGATTTTCTTTTTCACTGAGACATCCAACCATTAAAATCAATCATTTGGGAACACAGAATGTCCTTTTAAGGCAAGACAAGCTTTGTTGGTGTTTCATTTCCAGTGTTGTGTTTGTGAATTTTTCTTGACAGTCCCTTTGGGCAAAGTACAATTTGGCATATGGTGCCAGTAAATGAATTAATGAGCTCGATCAATGTAAATACATAAATAAATTCATCCAGAAACAGGAAGGTTTCCCAATGTTATTCGTCTTCAGGTTTTAACAACTGTACGTACATTGGCACGAACCCGGAATTCTTTTTTCTAGAGAAAATTTTGTCCCAATCAGAGGCATCTTCCAGTGTCTTTCCATGCAAGATTGAGGTGACTTCTACTAGATATACAACAGAGGACTCCGTTTTTATGAAAAGACACAGTCCTGACTTTTTGTTTGTTTGTTCTCAATAGCTAGACTCGGGGTTCTCGCCGGAGATGTCAATGTTGAAGTCCTTACCCTCCGTCTTTTTCAGCATCCCAGGTAAACTATGTTTTTTACTCTGAAAAGATTTCCTGAGGGACATTTAATCAATTTCTCCTTGTACAGATCCTAAAGTTTACCCTCGGGTCAATTCAAACCATTGAAAAGTTTTGGAGTTTAAGAGAAGGGAGATGTCACAGCCGGAGTTCAAAGCGCTGGCTTCTTGGGCTTCCCTGGTGGCGCAGTGGTTGAGAGTCCGCCTGCCGATGCAGGGAACACGGGTTCGTGGCCCGGTCCGGGAAGATCCCACATGCCGCGGAGCGGCTGGGCCCGTGAGCCACGGCCGCTGAGCCTGCTGGCTTCTCACAGGAAAGCTGTCCCAATATTGCTTCCGCTCCATGACGGTGGTTTATATTAGGCCCACAAAAACTGGGAACTTTTTTTTTTTTTTTTTTGCGGTACGCGGGTCTCTCACTGTTGTGGCCTCTCCCGTTGCGGAGCACAGGCTCCGGATGTGCAGGCGTCCTTATCAGGAAGCTGAAACAGGCAACACACTTTATAGCGTTCATCCGCCCAGTTCCTTCATTAATTGGAAGGTCATAATCATCGCTGTCATCATTACGTTGGATCATGACAGCCATGTTGAGTTTTAATTATTTTGCTGCCATAACAAAATACCACAAACTGGGTGGTTTAAAGAAGAGACATATATTCTCTCCCAGTCCTGGAGGCTGGAATGTGAGATCCAGGTGTGGGCAGGGCTGGTCCCTCCTGAGGCCTCTCTTTTTGCTGCGTAGATGGCCATCTCCTCCCTGTGTCCTCACAGGGTCGTCCCTCTGTGTATGTCTGTGTCCTAATCTCCTCTTCTTATAAGGACACCAGTCCTATGGGGTCAGGACCCACCTAATGACCCCATTTTACCTTAATGACCTCTGTAAAGACCCATCTCCAAATACAGCCACATCTTGAAGTCCTGGGGGTTAGGGCTCCAACATACGGATTTTGCAGGGGACACAATTCAGCCCCTAATAAGCTTCTTCGCCACACACATTATGGTCCTTGACTCATTAATTTCTCTGACTTAGAACTCAGACACACCTACACACACACACACACACAATTGGTGGAAATATCCATTGGGATACATAGAACCTCTCTAGTTAGCGATTTTATTTTTAGGGTTGGAGATTCCACCTGGATTCACCGTTGAGGGTCACTCAGCCTTCCAGAATGTCTTGACTTGAGATGGTCAATGAACTCTTAACACTTGCTAAAACATTTTCTTCACGAGCGTGTGTGCAAATGCCTGTAAAGTGGTAAAGATCTTTTTGTCTTATATTTTACGATCTTGAAGTGAAAGTCACTTTAGTGCTCCATAAATTGTAAGAAAATTAAGAACAGTGGTAAAAGATAGGAAATTGATGAAAAACATATAATATTAGATACACCTGTTTTCCAGAAGGGGGTAATTCTGCTTCCTCCACATTTTGGTAATATTTCCAAAAGGATAATATCCCCTAAGAATGAAAATGCATATGGACTTTCTCTATTTCTTGGAGTCCTGTCTAGCAGGTTAAATCTGGAAAACAAATTCTCTGCCTGTTCACCTAATTATTGTGAGGGATATATAAACAGAGCCGTGCATATGTGCCTCTCATTCCATCCACATTTTGGAAGACAATCCTTTCTTTTGAACATAACTTTAACCCAGTTGCCACGAATTCAATATTCAAGTTTTAAAAGGAACTGTAACTATGTTTTGAGAGCATACCATTGCTATTTCCATTTTCAATACGATGATAAAGATACAGGGCTTAGGTGGCTTGCCAATTTTGAACAGTTCCTTGGGATCCAGCTAAGTCTTTAATTTAGGATCAATTACTCTACCAGGGCACTTTTGCCAAGATTGTTCTGATTCCCCATTATAATTCCCAGAGAGCTTGGATAGGAACCATTAGCCGAGTGCTTGTGTCTGGAACACCCTTTATTTTGCATTTGAGCTGTGTCCTATCCATGAGCTAATATGAGGTCGTTTGCAAATTACTGCAATTTTCATTTTTAAAACCAATGCTTTCAAGAAAAATGAGATAACCTTACATAACTCAATAGAAAACAAGACAAATGATCTGATTAAAGATGGGCAGAGGAACTGATGAGACATTTTTGCAAAAAGGACATATAGATGGCCAACAGGTACGTGAATAGATGCTCAACATCACTAATGATTAGAGAAATCAAAACAAAACCACAATGAGGTATCACCTCACACCGGTCAGAACGGCCATCATCAAAAAGTCTATAAATAATAAATGCTGGAGAGGGTGTGGAGAAGAGAGAACCCTCCTACACTGTTGGTGGGAACGTAAACTGGTGCAGTCACTGTGGAAAACAGTATGGAGGTTCCTCAAAATATTCAAAACAGAGCTACCATATGATGCAGCAATCCCACTCCTGGGCATATATCTGGACAAAACACTAATTCCAAAAAGTACGTGCACCCCTATGTTCGTAGCAGCACTATTTACAATAGCTAAGACATGGAAGCAGCCTAAGTGTCTATCAACAGATGAATGGATAAAGAAGATGTGGTATGTGTAGATGTATGGTATGTATGTATATATATATATGTGGTATGTATGTGTGTGTGTGTGTATATATATATATGTGCAATGGAATATATATATATATGCAATGGAATTCAGTCCATATATATATATGGATATATATATATATGCAATGGAATTCAGTCCATATATATATATGGATATATATATATGCAATGGAATTCAGTCCATATATATATGGATATATATATATATGCAATGGAATTCAGTCCATATATATATATGGATATATATATATGCAATGGAATTCAGTCCATATATATATATGGATATATATATATATGCGCAATGGAATTCAGTCCATATATATATATGGATATATATATATATATGCAATGGAATTCAGTCCATATATATATATATGGATATATATATATATGCAATGGAATTCAGTCCATATATATATATGGATATATATATATATGCAATGGAAAATTATTCAGTCATAAGAAGAAAATCCTGCCATTTGGGACAATATGGATGAGTCTTGAGGGCAATGTGGTTAGTGAAATAAGTCAAATAGAGAAAGACAACTGTGCGCTTTCACTTACATGTGGAATACAAATAAAAGTCAAACCCATAGAAACAGAGAGTAGAAAAGTGGTTGTCAGGGGGTAGGGAGGTTGGGTGGGGGCGAAGATTGACAGGTGTCCAGCTCCTAGTTCTACGCCTCAAGAAAAGAGTTCCCCAGCCTTTCTGTGTTGAGGTGAACCTTTTCTTCCTCTCAGAGGAATGATGAGGGTTTTTGTTCTCCGTGATGGAAAAGGAGGCATTCCCTGTTGAGGTGGATGTCTTAGGTTGGGGTTCCATCAAAAACAGAGCCTGAGCCAGGGACCTGGGTGAGGTCGTTTATTTGGGATGTTGTCCTAAGAAGCTGGTGTTAAGTGGGCCAGGAAGAAAGGGAAAGGAACAAAGGTGACTTTAGTCCCACTGGCAACTCTCTCAGCATCGTTGTAGAATGAGTTATCAGTTGGGATTAACATATACACACTACTGTGTGTATGAAATAGGTAAGTAACAAGGACCTACTGTAGAGCACAGGGACCTCTACTCAGTATTCTGTAATCTTGGGAAAAGAATCTGAAATATTATAATAAGGGAGAAGAATAATAACCTATATGGGAAAAGAATCCAACAAAGAATAGATGTATGTATAACTGATTCACTTTGCTGTACACCTGAAACTAACACAACGTTGTAAATCAACTCTACTCCAATAAAAATTTTTTAAAAACGAATGAGTTATCAGGACTGTGTCCCCGCCAAGGATGGGACATCTATGCCCCAAACCCATCCTTGTTTGTTGTGGATAATACAGGGGGCATTCACGATCACCCCCCCACCCCCAAAAGTTTGAGTTTGCACAAGTCCTGAGACAGAACATCCAAGGCAGCAGGCGATGAAGATGGACATGACCCAGGAGAGGGTCCATGGACAGTACACCAACCCTTTGTGACTGTGGGTGTTACCTCGGGTTGCCAAGAGCAGGGAAGGAAAATATAGGCGTTTCAACATTAATACGCTCAGATACTTCTTCCACGTAAGTTGCAGGCAATAGAGAAAAAGCGGGTGGATTTGATGGAAGGGAGGTGAGGTCGATCTCAGCTGAGAGAATTTCTGTTCCTCTGTAAGACTGAAGTCAAGATCGTTCACATAGGATCATTGAGGTTTTAAAAAAACGACGTGGCGACGTGGAAAACAATGATTTTAAAAAGTGGGGAAAGAACTGTACTGGGAGGAAAAGGATACAACAGACAAATGGGCACACTGGTGTGATTTTTCTCCAGCCCACAACTGTTACTGACCACAGTTCTTGGCCTCCAGAGGCCAGATGAGAAATTCAGGCAAGGCTTTATTGGGACCCCTGCTATAGCATGGAAAAGGTAACAGGTTCCCTTGCTCGCTTCCCAAGGCGGGACGAGCTGATTCCTTATACGGGGTGAGGGTAGGTGTCCAGGGGTCCGGCTGGAGGGTCTGCCCACCCCTCTGTGGTCTTGTGTGCAGGGGGCATGTGCAGTGCCCTGCTTTTGCTCCTGGCTCTTCAGAAGTGGCAGTTGGATTTTTTAGGTCTTTTTGTATCTTTTTGTCTATAATTTGCCCCAACTGTGCATGCAAGCAGTTATTTTTAGTCCCTTATAGTTTCTTTGTATCTTGTTGCTTGAGGAGAGGTGTGTCCAGGTGCAAGCCCTGCAGCAAAGGGTCCCAGGTCCCAGTCTGTCTCACACCCGGCTCATGGGGAACTGGCAGTCTGGATTTTAGCACGCTTGGTGTTGAATTCTGTTGTCCAAGAGTGGGTGGGTGTTTGCAAGGCAGTGATTATGGCTCTCAGCCATGAAGTGGACCGTAAGTTGTGGAAATACAACCAGACTGGTCCATGTATCGGCGCCCTAGAGATGTGGGAGGACCCTGGAGATGGTGACCCGAGTCGGGGTTAGAAAGTTGACTTCTGGGAACCATTATTTCAGACATGGTGCTGGTGATGACCATCCTATGTGTGACCCAGAAAAGAAGCAGTGGGAGAGGCCAAGGGAAAGACGGCTTGGGGCTCATGAGATCAAAGACAACATAGGGGTAGCAGGCATGAGTTTTACAAACTTCGCAAACATTAGAGTTCTAACGACCCAACTTGAATACCACTTGCATTTTAAGTTGGCTCAAAGAAGCCATAAAAATAACTGAGCGCATTTCTAAGGTTACCGGAGAGAGAAGAATCTGTTTTCTTCATCCCTCTGGCATGTGGAGTAGGTGTACTTTACTATGATGATGACTGTTAAGCATATCTTCGTGTGCCAGTAAGAGCATATATTTTTTCTTTGTGGAAATATGTAAACTTAAAAGGAAGGCACTGACACTTTAGATTATGAAAATACTTTAGGAACAGAAAACGTTAAATTATTTGCTGTGTGTGCTTTTTGGCTGTGCCTTCGGAACTAAAAAGAAAAAAAAAAAAGGTGACGCGAAGGCAAAAGCTGAAAAAAATAGGAGGGAATGCTGAAAATTCAATGTTTGGATTCCGTTCACAATAAACGAATGCACATGCATTTCGACAAATTTAATTCTCAGAGAAATACTTTATTTTTTTAGAGTATCTTTTTTAATCCAGGAAGAGAAAACAGCAGGGGAATCGCAGCCTGGTTTAATTCTTCTTCCTCTGTAAATAGACCCCAAGGTTATGATAACAGCTAGGTCTTTGGCAGCCAAGTTGCTTCAGATGGTATAATCTTAATGAAGTGTTATTAAAAGTTTAATCGCGGTAAATGTTTCCTCCTGGTACATAGTAGCTAAATCTCATCGGGACCAGAAAGTCTGTTTGTGTAGGCAGAGACGTGTCCCTCACAGACAAAGCCTTGGGGTGCTCAGGGAGGTTTAGTGGGGAGTCCAGCCCATATGAGGAACTCCATGTAGACCCCACCAGAATCTTCCTCTTCTGCCCACCCTCCACCTACCCACCCATACACAGATGGATGCACACCTAGAACCAGCCCAGTAAAAACAGCATCGTGGGTCATCACCCAAATCTGACTCGTGTCTCCGGAGATTTACCACCCGTGGGACTGAGACATGGACCCAGTGAGTCCAGTGGGAGCTTGAGGCTCTCATCCACATCCAAGTATAGAACTTGTTCTACGCAAGCAAAGCCATCAGATGGAATCCCTGCTGGACCACACACAATGGACCGACGGACAGTGTAGCCGTCTACTCACACTGCCATGACAAAGCCGCACCTCTCGCAAATGGGGATGATAACGAAAGTACTTCCTGGAGTAGTGATAAATGGCAAGCGTTTAATGGAGCTTTCAGAACGTAATAAATATTCATTTCAGGTTTGATGACACTTGGTCAAACAATAATATTATTTTCTGTACATAATCTCAAAAAAGACCCGGTCAGATTGCTACACTGAAGCTGAGATAAGGGATTTTTTTTTTCAATACACAGTTTAGTCTGGGGTTTCTGCGATGCTAAGTTTTGCCATTGTCTGTGGGTGGATGTGGCCTGGAGTTGAGAAGCCAAGTGGTGTCAGATAAGAAAAAAAGAGCCATTGTGTTCGTGGAACCTTAAAGCACGCTTTTCATTGGGTGACAAGAGAGAACAACGGCAGATCCTACCCAAACTGCTAGCTGACACTGAGTCTTAGAGTTTCCAGTTTTTACAGGTCCCATGTGGGGAGGATATGAAATATAGCGCACCAATTAGTTCTGCATCATGTCAGCAGGAATTCGTGCAATGAAGGGAAATCTATGAAAATATCCCTTGTTAAACTCTGCTTGTCAGGGACATGTTGGGACTCGGCCCTCAGAGCATCTGAATGGAAATGGATTTTCCTTCAGTTTTAACAAATGTCTTTAAGAGCACCAAAGATATCTAGATAAAGCTACAACGATAATCACTGTTTGATAAGAAAGAAATTTGCCATACACTTTTTACTTTATTTTGTTACAAGTTTTTTTTTTTTTTTTTTGTGGTACGCAGGGCTCTCGCTGTTGTGGCCTCTCCCGTTGCGGAGCACAGGCTCTGGACGCGCAGGCTCAGCGGCCATGGCTCACGGGCCCAGCCGCTCTGCGGCACGTGGGATCTTCCCGGACCGGGGCTCGAACCCGTGTCCCCTGCATCGGCAGGCGGACCCTCAACCACTGCGCCACCAGGGAAGCCCACCTCTTGATCTTTAAAACATACTCAACAACAGAGGATGTCATACCTCATGCACCGACTACTATTTACAATAAAATCCTATTTTGTAATTTCCATTGAAACATTTTCCAGATATTCTGAATAAATATGTTATTGTAGACAATCCATAGCTGGTAAAAACGTTATTTTAAAAAATGTCTTCAGGTATAAACAGAAATAGTTTTGCCTATTCAAAACTATTTTTAAGAATCAGAACAAATGTATACATGGGTTATGGTAATAAAATGAGTCATTTCTTGGAGAAAAAACGTAATTCCTAGGCAGGCAGTATACAGATTTTATAAACGGTGGGATTCTGTTGCTGGACGTAAGACCCAAGACATGCTGTCTTGCATTCCCATTTCTTCTTAGGTGATGCTCTAGATGAATTTGGTAAGATGGATATGGCAATTCTGTTATTTTCCTCTTCCTGTCTTTCCTATTCCGGCATGTGTATTTTTCTCCCCTTATTGTATTCTGTACAAAATATATGGGAAGGGATAGCTAGATGAAAGACTTGGAAAGTCAAAGCCAAGATGCCAGAGGTTATGACTCCAATGAGGACAGCAATGAACCAAACAAAAAATAAAGCGCTAAGGGTCACCATATTTTTAGTTGGTTTTCTTTCTTTAGGACATCTAGCAGGCTTTTATGATAGGTAACTCTTATTTTTCTAAGTATATACTTCTAGCACAGGCAACAGGATTTCAGTTTTTGTATTGTGAATAACAGAAGCACACTTTTACATATTATCAGCATGTAAAAATAATTGTAACTTTTCCCGAGGTAGAATGTGAATGTATAGGAATCTCTATTAGTTTATGGTCAAGTACAGACTTACAATCCACCCACTTCATGATGCTAAGTGGAAATCTTACACGTGGGCTTATTTTAGAGTAACACCTGGATCCTGTTTTATGAGAAAAAAAAGGGGAATCAAAGATACTGCATCATAAACTTGAAGCATCATTGTAATTTCCCTAGATGACTGGAGAAATACATTGCTAAACGAATGAGTTCAAGCAGATATGGGCCTATCTAGTTAACGTCAAGAATCCCCTAAAGAAAAAAAAAATCTCAAAAAATTACAGTTTAAGGTATGCCTATATTTCTATTTTATGTAAATATATTGAATGCGTAAGTTATATATATATATATATATGTATGCAAGATTTCTAAATGATAATCTGTAGTTTAATATATAACTATGTTATCTATATAGCTTATGCTTACATTTTATATTTGTGTTTTTAATAAAGCATTAAAATGTAAAGGGTAAAATGAGTAGAACTTTGAAAAAAAAAAATCTGCTCTTAGCAGAAGACAGGAACAACATAAAATGATAATTAGAATGCATTTTTCCCCCTTACCTTGGCACTGACACTGGACTTTATGAAAGACATCTATTGGCGTCAACAACCACCCACAGAATCATTTGAGTTATATATTTCCACTCAAATGTCAGTGCTCCTTGGTAATATAATTTGTGTTGGGAAATTATACCATAAACACTATAACCCGTGGTTCTGGAAAACCACAAAGCAACTCCAGACTCCGCACGCATAAGACTCAAGGAACCCAGACAGAAAACAGGGTTAGAGTTGTTTTGTGAAAAGTTGATCTTCAAACTTTCATTCACAAGCCTTCGTGCCTCCGACGTGAAAGTTCCGTATCAGAACTGTTTTCATTTGACTCAGCAGAGATTTAAGGGAGCCCTGTGATTCCTCGGGGCCGAGTGTTCCTGTGAAGTACAAAGCCGAAGTCTTCAGGAGGGGAGATGGGTTTCCCGCGTTTGCGGTGAACAGATGTAGGGACCAAATTCACGGGAAGGACCATCGCCTCTTCAAGGTGCCCCAAGTCAGACAGACTTGGACGGGGAGAGTCTCCCTCCAGGGCAGAGTGCCAGATAGAACAATGGAAGGAATTTTCAGGAGGAAGAGAAAAGGACAGAAACAAAAAACTCAACCCAGGTGGCTTTTGTGTTTCAACATAAATGCAAAACAAATTTGGCCCTGATGACAGGCAACCCCCCCAGTGAGGGGTCCCTTGGGGATCAGAAAGGACCAGACCCTTGTGTTCTTTTCTTGCAATCTGAGTTTTCTCTATCTGTACAGGTTTGGAGGGTTGCTCCAGCCCAGCTGGGATGAAGCCAACGTGAGGACACAGGAAAAAAGGGAACCCAGAGTCTGGGGAAGTCAAGAAGAGTATTTCTAGTTGTCTTTAAGACCACAAGTAACTGATAAGGTCAGACTTAGGGAAGAGACCATCATTAAGATTTCTAGCATTGAATCCTATAGAATCAAAGTAGGTGGTGTTTTTATTTTAAATTTTAACTTTTTAATTAGAGACAGACAAAAGTTAACATGCCTAAAATATTACAGATATAAGAACAAATGTGAACACATTTAAATGACATCTTGCTTTAGAAGGATTACACTGATTTCAGGTTTATTATGACTTAAGCCAATATTTTCAATTTTAAATGGCAAGCTTTAAAAGGTTTCAACTGTATAATTAAAGCATTGAAAGTATACTCATATAGTGGTGAGGATAAAAAAGCAGGTTGGGGACTTCCCTGGTGGCACAGTGGTTAGGAATCTGCCTGCCAATGCAGGGGACACGGGTTCAAGCCCTGGTACGGGAAGATGCCACATGCCGCGGAGCAACTAAGCCCGTGTGCCGCAACTACTGAACCTGCGCTCTAGAGCCCGCGAGCCACAGCTTCTGAGCCCACGAGCCACAACTACTGAAGCCCGTGTGCCTAGAGCCCGTGCTCCGCAACAAGAGAAGCCACTGCGGTGAGAAGCCCGCGCACCGCAACGAAGAACAGCCCCCGCTTGCCGCAACTAGAGAAAGCCCGCGCGCAGCAACGAAGACCCAACGCAGCCAAAAATAAAAACAAATTTTGAAAAAGTAGGTTGTATTAAATACTTTAAAATGCAATTAATTAAATCATAGACTTTACTTTTCGAATCTAATCGCGATTTTATCCTATTATTTTCTTGCTTTAGCAGGTTTTTGGTTTAGATAAGTGAAATGATGAGTTGAATACCAATTACTATGCTCATATGTTCGTAGAGAAACACAGAAAATGTTTGCAATAATAAGATGAATGCACATGATTATTTTAGTGGTTGCTTTACGGTAAAATACACTTTATAGTGTATTTTGTTCTGAAGTAGCTTTGTAAAGCATGAATTCAGCTCACTATGGTGTGCCCACAATAGGCATGCAGTTGTATGAACTTCCATCTCTGCCCTTCTCTGATGTTTCTCAGATATTTCCCAAGTTCTTGGACCTCCACTGAGGGTGTGTGTGTGTGATGAAAGAATTCATCTTATCAATAAAACTGGAAGAAAAAGAAAGCAAAAGAAAGCATTCCATCCTTCCACCATGTATATCAAATCATCCCAGTATACACTTTAAATATCTTACAATTTATTTGTCAATTATACCTCGAGAAAGCCGGGGGAAAATGAATCTTTACCACCCTAGGCCAAGGTTTAGATATTATTTTTTTAAAGTTTTACATGAGATGTTTAATTAGAAAAAAATGGCAATCCATATCTAAAACACTGAGGTGTAAACTTTGTAAAGGCAGTGAGAATTTCTGGGAGATCTGAGGGTGCTATAAGGTCAAAAAACTCACCCCGGGTGCCTACCTATTTTTGCCCACATTCTCCTACCCGCATGGGCAAAAATGCAACAGCAACTCCAGGTGGGCATCTGACATGACCCAAGCTGGGGTTTACTAAGTGCTTCACAGCAAGTATAGATAATTCTCATCGCCCTTGACAAGGTGGGTCTTAGTTCCCATTTTGCAACTGATAAAACTTACCCACAAAAGAGACAAGGAGTGTCCTGTAGGAGCAGGTCAGGGTTTCAAACCCAACTCAGATGGATTTAAATCTCAAGTTGCCATTTTCCTATGAGACATGCCCCTCTCAGCAGAAGGCATGACCGTGTTCTCCTAGAGCATGGAAATACAGCTCCAATCTCCCAGACCCATGCCGGAGTAGGTGTTTTTGACGTTTTGCCTTCTGCCTTAAAGATACACGTGCAAACTATGTCCGCCTACCATTTATCTGTTTGGTGAACTAGTTATTGATGTGAAATGAGACATGTAGCCAAGTCCCTCCAACTGGGAGACAAGAGATGCTTATCGAGCTTTCAATGGACAGTAACCACGGGAGGAGATGTATCCCTGAGCGAGGAGGGTGAGTTCTCCCCCCTGACTTTTCTCTCCTTCCCTCCCTTTACTAGGAGTGACAGAGACTCAAGGACACTCTCTTGGAAGTGCAAAGAATAAAACATGTGAGCATGTTTTTGGTTTCCTTTGGCATCTGTCAAATAATTCTTCTACGCCCCCGTAATGATATTAAGAGGGAAGGGTTGCATTCTTTGACGGAGACAAAAATAAAAAGTGTTTATTTCAGTGTGCCTGTACAAACCTAAATTCCCCACGCAGAAGGGCAGCTTTGCGGAGGGAAAAATACGTGCCATACCCTGATCTCCTGTTATGGACTGCATTGTGTTCCCCCTAAATTCATACGGTGAAGTCCAAACTCCTAGGACCTCAGAATGTGGCTGAATTTGGAAGTGGGGTCTTTAAGGAGGTGATGAAGGGAAAATGAGGTCACTAGGGTGGGTCCTGATCCCATAGGACTGGTGTCCTTATAAGGAGAGATCAGGACCCAGACGCACACAGAGGGATGACCCTGTGAGGACACAGGGAGGAGACGGCCATCTACACGCCCAGGAGAGAGGCCTCGGGAAGGACCAGCCCTGCCCACGCCTGGATCTCAGATTCCAGCCTCCAGGACTGGGGGAAATAAATGTCTAATGTTTAAGCCGCCCCATCTGTAGTATTTACCCTAGCAAATTAGTACCTTTGCCTTATCAAGAGTGATGTTCTAGATACATCCTGCTCCTGAGTCCATCAACCCTGCCCGCACATGCGTCTAATCGATGGGACTGTTAACGATTTCCGGGATCAATATTTCACCCTCAGGCCAGGCATCCTTGGCCAACCCCACCCCGGGGCTCTCAACTCTGGGTAGAAACAGACCATGATGGTCCCAAGGAGTTCACATTCTCCAAGGTTCTCTGGGTCCAAAGTTTTCTGTCCTCTCTCCATTTTCCACTCAGCTTTCTCATTTAAATTCCCAACATACAAACGAACTTATCTACAAAACTGAAATAGAGTTACAAATGTAGAAAATAAACTTATGGCTACCGGGGGTAAGGGCGGGGGAGGGATACATTGGGAGACTGGGATTGACACACACACACACTACTATATATAAAATAGATAACCAACAAGGACCTACTGTACAGCAAGGGAACTCCACTCAGTGCTCTGTAATGGCCTATACGGGAAAAAAATCTGAAAAAGAGTGGATAGATGTATTTGTATAACAGATTCACTTGCTGTACGTCTGAAACTAATACAACATTGCAAATCAATTAAACCCTAATAAAATTTTTTTAAAAAGTAAAGGACCTAAAAACCAAAAAGTCCCAACGCATCTCCCACTTCCTGGCCCTGTCTGTGTCCCTGGGGAGATGGAATTACCCACATCCAAAGAAAGCAGAGTGGGTGGGACTTCCTGACATCACCGTCAAGTGCACTTTCACCCCGCCGCTATCCCATAATCATCGCACGTCTGCAAAAGCCATGAGTGCCCTTTGAATGAAGTCTGTGTAAAAATGTACTACTAATGATCAAGATGTAAGATGAAGCGATAAAGCTGTAAGTGATGGAGAGAATCAGAAGAGGAATGTCTCCTCTCCCTGGGGAAAAAATGTGTGTGTGTGTGTGTGTGTGTGCGTGCACGCGTGTGTGTTTGCAGACTTTCTAGCAAGGATTGCATGGCTTGGTCAGGGCTCTGACTGAGCATCATGTGTTCAGGGTTCAGCCACGTTGTAGCCTGTGTCACTGCTTCACTCCTTTTCAGGGCTGGGTTATACTGTGTGGATAGACCACCTTTTTTATCCATTCATCTGTCGATGGACACTTGGGTTGCTTTTGCCTTTTGGCTCTTGTGAACAGTGCCGCTATGAACATGAGTATTTGAGTCCCTGTTATCAATTCTTTGGGGTATATGTACCCAGAATTGGCTGGGTCGTACGGTAATTCTGTTTCACTTTTTTCAGGAACTGCCAGGCTGTTCTCCATAGTGGTTGCACCATTTTACATCCCCACCAGCAACGCACAAGGCTGCAATTTCTCCACATTATTGACAGCTCTTATTTTCCACTTTTGTGTTTTGTTTTGTGTGAAGTGGTATCTCATTGTGGATTTTATCTGCCTTTCTCTAATGACTATGGCTGTTGAGCATCTTATCATGTGCTCTTTGGCCCATCTTCTTTGGAGAAACATCTATTCACGTCCTTGGCCCATGTTTAAAATTGTGTTGTTTGTGTTTTGTTGTTGTTGCCTTGGAGGAGTTCGTATTCTGGATACGAATCCCTTATTAGATACATGATTTGCAAATATTTTCTCCCACTCTGGGGGTTGTCTTTTCACTCCCTTGAGAGTATCTTTTCTTTTTTTTTAACATCTTTATGGGAGTATAACTGCTTTACAATGGTGTGTTATTTTCTGCTCTATAACAAAGTGAATCAGCTATACGTATACATACGTCCCCATATCCCCTCCCTCTTGCGTCTCCCTCCCACCCTCCCTATCCCCCCCATCTAGGTGGTCACAAGGCACCGAGCTGCTCTCCCTGTGCTATGCGGCTGCTTCCCACTAGCTAGCTATTTTACATTTGGTAGCGTATCTAGGTCCATGCCACTTGAAGGTGTCTTTTGATGCACAGAAGTTTTTAGTTTGGGTGAAGTCCCATTTAATTATTTACTTATTTCTTCTGTTGCCTGTGCTTTTGGTGTGAGCCAGAAAATTATCGTAACTTTTTGGAAACGCTTTTTTTCCAAGACAAGCTGATGTGCGTCCAGAGTGGAAAAAGTGAGATCTAGCTGGACGTCTCTCTCCCCAGGAATTCCTGGGTGCGACCAGCTGTCCAGACTTCTGAGTTGAGGGGCACTTTTGTCCCTTCTTTACCTCTGCTGCCTGTCACAGCCCAGAAGATGGCAGATTCCCCAGGAGGCGGCAAGGGAAGCCGGCTTTGGCTACTGCGCAAATGGTCACTGTGGGCTCTTCCTTTACCATCAGGAAGTGACTTGACAGGAGATGGTTTAACGACAGCCCCACTGCAGTTACCATCGGCCAAGCATGCCAAATGCTCCAGGGGTCACTTTGGGAAAGTTCCCTGAGTGGTTTTTTTTTTTTTTTTTCTCCAGAGGGATGAGTAAGTCTGGACTGCTGACGAGACCCTCTTTGTGGCCCCAAGAGGTTATCTTAAAGAAGGATGCATTTGCAAAAACAACATTCTCCAACAGGCTACATCTTCTCCCCTGGAGAAGCTGCGACATTTGGAGATTTTACAAGGGCAATGCAAACGCCCCGGGGGAGGGCTTTTGGAAAGGAGGGTGATAGATAAAGCCGAAAAAGGGGCTAAGGTCTCCTCCCCACTTTCTGCAGACACCGCTCAGCCTTCGCCTGCCTTTTCCAGGACCCATTACATCACCTCCCCTGGAAGGGCTAAGGCGCAGCTGTCTGCCCAGAGGTACGGAGCTGAGCACAAACCTCCTCCAAGATGATAAATCTTGGCGCTTGCTGTGTCTAATACCTGAGCTGTCTGCCTCTACCATCCGCCCCGGGCAAGGGCGCATTCCTGTCTTGTGATTTTTAGGGATCGTTTTTCTGTTCCCACATCCTCTGTAGCTCTCACTGACTAGGTGCTACGCTCACAATAATTGTCACCATGATGCGTTTTTTTTTTCTCTTTCTTCTGCTCCTGTAGACCTGACTTGCATTACCCCAAAATCTATCTCTGCAAGGAGAGCATGATTCAAAGTTATATTATCCATGGGACAAAGCTATCCACGTATCTCCTGGCTCTGAGTTTAACCATATGTAAAATTTGGAAGTGCCTAGTATGTGTTTCTTATCTTTCTCAGAGGTCACCATGAGCTGGATGATGGATAGAAGTGATGAATTTGGGCTTCAGGACGCTTCTGTGTGTGTGTGTGTTTATGAGACAGTGTACACTTTAGACTAGATTAACCAGGGTGCACATGGAGATATCCAACGGAATCTTAATGTCCTGCAGGGAAATCCATTACCAACACCCATCCGTAATATTTATACATGAACACATTACTGTGGGTGTGTCTGTTACATGAAGTTTGAGATACGGTCTCTAGGCATTGAAGTAAGTTCTCATTTATCTGTCAGACATTTCTTTGGGTAAATATTTTTTTTTCCTGTTGGAAATATGTTTGAAGGTGTGGTGGAACTCAGGATTTATCTTAACATAAACCTCTCAAACTGTCCTGGGAGATGGATTCAAAAGTCTCTGTTCCCAACCTAATAACAAATGCCATTGAGATGTGCAGTTCACTCCACAAACGAGGGACATTTTAATGAGCTTGTTCTTTTCCTTGTTATTTGGAACGGCATTTAGGGAGTGAGACAGAATGCAGGAAAAAATGGAGATGGGAAGGAGAAGGCTGCTTTTGATGATACACACAGACAGGTAAATACACCCGCCCATGCGTACATACATGCATACATAAAGTCATGCAGAAACGCATGCGTACACATACACCCAAACGCATGTACAAACACAGATGCGTACATGCAAACCTAAACACATGCCTGCATACGAACACATATGCACACAAATACATGTGCATACACAAACACACAGATAGACTCATGCAGAAACATACACATTCAGACACCCAGACACACAAAGGTTAAAGACGATAACCCAGGCCAGAGCCACATGTGGGATGTGGCTGAGACAGGGGAGGGTTCTCGTGGCTGGCCTTTCGGCCCTGACCAGGACATCCAGGAGGCAGGCAGACTGCAGGATGCAGCCCCCAGTGCTAGCCACGTGCAGGTGGACGAGGCTGGCCTCGGCTCCAACAGGAGCTCAGAGCAGCCACTCCTCAACCAAACCCCAGCCCCAGATTCAAGGCTCCATCCTGTGGTCGGAAGGACAGCTCTATGCACCTAATCTCTTGGCCACACATCAGCTTGGAGAACTCTTGGAGATGGATAAAGGACCACCATGCATGTATTCAAAAGGCACCCAGGAGCCCCTGAAGAGAATCACCTGTTTACCCTAAATTTACACCTACCATCCTCCCAGCTTGGCAGGAGGCTGGCAAGCCCATCAGAGTAGCTGACAGATAAAAACACAGCACAAGTGGTGCTGAGTATGTCTAAAAGTGAGTCTGGTAATCTGGGCATCTGACCCCATCATAACTGAGCTCCTACTGCGGTCCTGGAAAGAACATTAGTGTCCACTACTTATTGGTGACCGATGGTTACCATGGATACCTCTGTCCAGCACATGTGCAAACTCAACTTTTATCCCACAGTCAGGCACATACACCACTGTGAACATTCATGTTAAAACCCAATCAAATGGGCACCAATTGTTTTGGATCTTAGTTCCCCGACCAGGGATAGAACCCATGCCCCCTGCAGTGGAAGCGTAGAGTCTTAACCACGGAAGTCCCAGAAACAATTTTTTAAATTTGAACTCCTACTGGGTTCAAACTGCTACACTGACCCACATGCCATGCCTGGAAAGACACTAACAGCTGAAAAGAAAATAAAACCATGTACAGGACTGCCTTCTGCACTGAACCCACATACAAAAGAAACTGAAAATAAAATTTGCAAAAGAAATTTGAGGTGGGCGACCTGGTGTGGATGATTTTTCTTTTTTTTTACTTCTGACAAATACTTTACGAACTGTTTTGTTAGGCTAATGAAGGGGTGGGGGGGAATCTCACTTTCAACACACAGAATGTGTACCAAGGGGTATTTCCATCTACTATGGACTGAGTGTTTGAGTTCCTCTGAAATTCATAGGTTGAAGCCCTAACCCCCAGCACAGGTGTATTTGGAGAAAGGAAGCAATTAAGGTGAAATGAAGTCACGAGGGTGAGGCCCTGATCCGATAGGATTAGTGTCCTTAGAAGAAGAGATACCTTCACTCTCTCTCTTTCTCCACAATATGAAGACACAACAGGAAGGCAGCCATCTACAAACCGAGGAGAGAGTCCCCACCGGAAACCAACCACTCTGATCTCAGACTTCCAGCCTCTAAGACTGAGTAAATACATGTCTGCTGTTTAAGGGCCCCCCATATGTGGTGCTACATTATGGCAGCCTGAGCTGAGTAACATACCATCTCTGGGTGTTTAGCGCTATAATTTTCTATCACTGGGGCAAATGGATTTTGTAGCCCACCATATGCTTGTGTTATAGGCCCCTCAAAAAACTGAGTGAGCGTTGGCTGGACACGGAGGCTTTGCAAAGACCCTGATTGTCCCTGACTATGGTGTTTGGAGTGGGTTTCTGCCCCCGCCCTCAGGAGCAAGGGAAAGCACATATGGACACGTGTAGGCTGCGTTTTACATTCTTCAGCATTTGTTTTTGCCCAGATGACCCGTGAATTTGTTTCTCACTGGTTTCCTCTGGGTGGGTGCTGGGGTGGGTAACATTCTCTAATTAATTACACCTGCCTGGACCCTGGCAGCCCTTGACTTGCTGCTCTCACGGGTGGGAGGGCTGTGCTTTCTTCATGGTGGTGGGTGGTTCTCTAATAAAATGCTCCTTGAATTGACATTGACAGATTAATGATGCAGGAGGACGGAGTCATAGACAGAGGGGTTGGGGGACACTTGGGTGCTGCCATTTTGTGGTGGACTTTTAGTTCTGGACGAAAGTAACCCTACATATAATGTACCTCCTAGGACTCTGCATGACCCTTTGTGCTCTCACGTCTCGAGTTTTAATAAGCATGGTTTGAATATAAGCGCGAGCATGGTTCCAAAGTAATTAACACAACAGCACGGTGGAGACCTAGAAAATCTCTATCTATCCATCTATCCATCATCTATTTACTTATCTCTATCATCTATTTATCTGTTTAGCTATCCCTATCATGTCTCTATAAACTATCTATCTCTACCTATTTCTCTATTTCATCTATCATTATCTGTATCTATCATCTATTTATCTATTATCTATCTCTATCATCTTTTTATCATCTATCATCTTTCTATCTACCTATCATTTATCTATCATCCATCCCTCCATCTATTACCTAAGTATCTATCTATCCTCTATCTATCTACCTATCTATCCTCTATCTCTCTATATAATCTATCTATACATCCATCCATCCATCTATCTTTTCATCCATTTGTCTATCTGTCCATCCATCCATATCTATGCATCTATATATCTATCCATACATCATCTCTCTCTCTCCACCCATTCATCCACCCATCTCTTCATCTACCTATTCATCCATCTATCCATCCATATCTATCATCTATCTAGTTATCATCCCTATCATCTTCTATTTATCTATCCCTGTCATGTATCTATAAGCAATCTATCTATACCTATCTCTCTATTTCAGCTATCATCTATCTATCATCTACTTGTTTATCTATCATCTCTCTCTATCATCTTTTCATTATCTGTCATCAATCATTTATCATTTACTTATCTATCATCTATCCATCTAGCTGTCATCTATCAGTCACACATCTATTCACACCTACTATGGAAACTGCTTCAGTGTGTGGTCAGTTAGAGCTTCCACATGCACAGATTTCATTTTGGTTAAGCACTCTGAAGTGTGAGTTATGGACGATTTCAAAGAATGGTGGGGGTCAACCCTAAAGCATCTCCCAGGTGTACGGGAAGAGGGCTGGACACTCCAGCCCACAGCCCTACTTTTCTGAAGGGGGACACTAAATGGCTATGCCCCCCAGGATGTGTCCTACGAGCTTTCTGAAAGTGCAGTAACTGACGTTCAAGGTAATGCCCCCTTGAACCCTCCGGTCATTGGTATGCATCAAGCTGGTTATGACCCAACATATCTGAGGAGCAGATGCCTCCCTGAATCTCCAACTGTTTTCTCTGTTACATCGGCTCTGTCCCTGACACACCCCTGGAGTACCATTCAGGACTGAGTGCCAGGAAAAGGATGACCTTCTCTGTGCGTGCAGGAGAGGACTGCTTCCCATGCCGGATGCAGCAAGTCTGTAATTTACCTTCAAGCTACCACCAACTTTAGAACAAACAACTATATTTAAACCAACACATGGAGGGGAAAAAAGAACATGTTAAAATATACATCTAACGGTTACAGAGAAACAATGCCTGAATTGTCATGACTTCCAGTTTATACCCACCAAATATAATTTCTCTAACAATCAGAGGAAGGAAACTCAGCTTCAGAATTTCCCTGGGACCAGAGGAGTGACTTTCAAATAAAAGTGCTTTAAACTCCTCCCACGGGGCTGAGTTAAAAACCATGCCTTTTATTACTCTCTAGGAAAATCATGGGGCATGCTTCTGACTCAGGATACACAAAAGGACCTAGTTTGACGTTGATGAATCAACATCTGACTGCCCTCCTAACAGAAACATTTCCAGGGAAATCCATCTCCTCCAATGTTCATTTTCTTTCCCCACCGGAAACTTTTCTTGGAAGTTCCTCATCTGATACTTGAAAATCTTTGCATTTACATTGAGCTATTGGGGTTGGTGTGGGGATCTTGGGCTCCCAGTGCATAGGAGTCTCCAGGCTTTCATGAGAAAAACCTCTCTGCCAGACCTTAACTCTAGATCTACTCCCAATTTTGTCCCTATCATGTCATTTTGGGTAATTTGAGTAACCTCGGAATGTGAGATCATCACAGCAATTTACTTCCTACTTTCTCTCTGTCCAGTTGCATCCAAAGAGTTGTGATGCACTTGGCTGCAACTGGAATTCAAATCTTCCACCTCTAGAGTTTTCCCTTTACATTCATCAGATTCCCTATTCTCTTCCTTTCCCTGATGGCACTGATAACAGGTAAGGAGCTGTTCCTACTCAAAAATCATAATTTGTACAGTCTCCATGGGCAGAACCAACTGGGGTATCTGGCCTACCACCTAACTTTTATGAGTCCTTGCAGGATTTTGCCTGCGAAAATAAAATGAATCACTATCTCACCTTAAAGCTATCTCCTTTCTCGAAGTAGGAAGTAGGAAGCGTCACACTCTCAATATGATTTAAGCATCCATGGAATCCTTCCCGATCCTACAGGTCACATTTCCATTTTTACTAAACTTCTGCCCACACTGACGTATATGCACTAGGTGGTCAAACCGTATTTGTGCAATAGATGTGTTGAATTCCAAGCCCTGTCTTCATCTGATGAAGAAATGCATTTCACAGTCACCCAAAGACCTGACATCATAACTGATAAGAGTTCTTGGTTTGATTATTATTTTTTTTGGCATCTTTTCTTTCAGCCCTCCAAGAAAATTACCTTTAAAGTATTTTCCTTGGACAGTTTCTCTCTCATTTTCTTCGTTGTCAATGACCAACATATTCTGTTCTCTTAAATATTCACAACTCCTTTCCCCTTTGGGGGTGGAGGGGTATAATCATAGCTATGTTCCCAGGTTCACTGTTTTTCCTGTTTCAGCATCCTTTTTGGTTAATGAACACAGCTTAGGAACACTTATAAGTTTGGTTCAACATTCCAATCTGTTTCAATAATCCTTTCTGACTTTTCTCAAGTAAGCAAGGGGTGGTTAAGTGTTTCCAGGCTTGTGGAGGCTCTCCCGGGCATATCCTAAGAGAAATATGGACTCTTCTTGGGCTTTTCCTGAAATCCAGCTCATGGTCTCTCCATGCAGACTGAGTCTGCTTATCTGAAAATCACATCAGACACACTCAAGCAGAATGGTTCGCTCCCTGAGCTGTTTCATCCTCACCTTTGACAAAAGGACAGGTGATTCAAGCCAAGGTGGCTTCTAACCAGCCACTGGCAAGATGCAATCTCTCTAGTCCATTATGGGACTCCCCCAGTTTTCTTGCCTTAAACCCTTGTAAATCAAGTGAATTTTTTCTTCCACCTTTTTTCTCCTCTCTGTTTCTTCTGTTCCGTAACCCTGCCCCTTCTTGGGGAAGCAATTTTTTTTTTCAGTTCTAATTAATTAGCCTTAGACATAATAATAAAGTTAAACCATATCCATTTTCTGCTAAGTTTAGTAAAACAAGGTTTCCTTCTTTTACTAGTCTGCTAAATTGTCTCACAGTTACAAACATAATGTACAATTTAAAAAACAACTGGGGCTTCCCTGGTGGTGCAGTGGTTGAGGGTCCGCCTGCCGACGCAGGGGACACGGGTTCGTGCCCCGGTCCGGGAGGATCCCACATGCCGCAGAGCGGCTGTGCCCGTGAGCCATGGCCGCTGAGCCTGCGCGTCCGGAGCCTGCGCTCCGCAACAGGAGAGGCCACAACAGTGAGAGGCCCGCGTACCGCAAAAAAAACAAAAACAAAAACAACTGTAGTTGAATAGGATATGAGAATGCTCAGAAGCTCCTTCTTTTAGCTAAAAACAAAAATATCTCTTATGTAAAATTCATGCTGTTAAATTAGGACCAATTTCATATTATTTTGGTTGATTCTAAATCAGTGGTCTTAAGTAAATTTTGAAAACTTATATCCCTTCTCAGAAATTTTTGTTGACCTCTAAAATTCCTCATCATGTCTCAATAGTTGTAAAATATACAGTTTACAGAAAATTGTGAACATTGACATGAAAATTTCATCAGTCTTTGAAATGGATCCATTTGGATTCCCACCATAATCCATATAAAAATACTTGAACAAGCTCATTTTAACAGGTCGGAAGTGCTTCATTTTTTTTTGTCTCTGAAATTCTATTTTCATATCACTTTTCTTGGGGAAGCAGTTTAATGATTTACATTTCCCTGTAAGAAAAATCTACTCCAATTAGCATTTTTTTCTTCTTCCCGTTTTATTGAGATATAACTGACACACAGCACTGTATAAGTGTAAGGTGTACAGCACAATGATTTCACTTACATACATCATGAAATAATTATCACAAGTTTAGTGAACACCCATCATCTCATATAGATACGAAATTAAAGATATAGAAAAAAATTCTGTTTTGTGATGAGAACTCTTAGGATCAACCATCTTTACACCTTTCATACAGAAGACCCAGCAGGTGTTCATTCTATTTTTCATGTTGTGCATCACAACCATAGTACTTATTTATCTTTTATAACTTATTTATCTTATAACTGTACCTTTTGACTGCCTCCATCCGATATTTTTCTACGGGTTTTTGAAGTATAATTGACTTACGACACTATGTTATTCCTGCTACACAACACAGTGATTCAATATTTCTAAACATTTCAAAATGGTCACCATGGTAAGTCTTGTTACGATGTCACCATACGAAGTTATTACATAGTCATTGACTATATTCGCCACACTGCACTTTTCACACTCTTGACTCGTTTATTTTGTAACTGAAATGTCTTTCAGGCACAGGGTTTTGCACGCATTTGCCCTTGGTTAAATATTGAGGCAACATCACATTCATGACCATAAACTACAGACCATCCTAATTTTGTTGGCTATTTGAGAGTGCGGTGTATTACTGTAGGAGCACTAACGCATTTTAACAAGTCCTGATGTGAACATGGGCACACTGCCAGGATTATTCTAGTATGTACGAGCCAATATGTTTATATATATACACCTTCTAACACATATCATATTAAACCCACGCATACAGTTTAGGACAAAACCAAGAAAGGACCCTGTGTTTCCTGTATCGTATAACACTGTGGCATCTGGTAAGAGTTTCAGCCAAGCCAGGTCACGTCCCTGACCACATCTGTTATTTAAATAAGACTTCCCTTCTCTCCACTGCTCTGTGAGGTAAAGCAGCTAATTCCACTTTGACATTGATCTTCTGACTGCAACAAGGAAATTATAGAAGATTCGGTCCTAGGGAATTCCCGGTGGTCCAGTGGTTAGGACTCAGCACATTCACTGCCGTGGGCCCAGGTTTGGTCAGGGAATTAAGATCCCGCAAGCTACACGGCGCCCTCCGCCCCCCACCCCAGCCCCCCGATAAAAGATCTGGTTCTGAAAATAAAGTCTTTGGGGAGGAAATATTGCCTGAATGTCGTGGGATGGATTCTGTCTTTTGCACAAACGTCTGTGTTTTCTGTGGACACGCAGATTCCCAGCTAACTGAAGGGAATTCTGTCTCTCCCTTTTCCAAAGGTAGCCAAAGGCATCCCTGCAAAATATGCAATACACACAGGAGGGCTGGCATCCCAGAAATGCCATAGCAGCCCAATCAAAGATTCTTTCCACTGCAGCCTTTCCGTTAACTTGATTGCAGTGGCTGATTTCATGGAAGAGGATGAACGACCTCTTCTTCAGCCAGCAGCATGGAGCTGAACATTTGCAAAGCTGTGATTGCCTTAGAGATGGATCTCTACCTCTGATAAAATGACGCACGCACCCATCTTATGGCGGAAAGATTGAGTTGCACCTTTTTGCTCCTAAGATCTCTCAGCCGATCCTTCTGGTCCACAGAGGTGGTGAGAGAGAAAACATCCGACTTCCAACAGCCTGTATTTCATTTCCCGCTGGTTGGCGCAAGTAGACATCATTGCTGGTGGATGTGATGTTTCCTACTGAAGCTGAATCTGGCCTCCGTGCCCTGACACCAAATTAATTTTTGGAGACCAAGTTTGGGGTGAAGCAGAAGAGAATAGCTTTATTGCTTTGCCAGGCAAAGGGGGCCACAGGAGGCTAATGTCCTCAAAACTGTGTCCCGGGGACTTCCCTGGGGGTGCAGCGGTTAAGAATCCGCCTGCCAATCCAGGGGACACGGGTTCGAGCCCTGGTCCGGGAAGATCCCACATGCCACGGAGCCACTAAGCCCATGCGCCACAACTACTAAGCCTGCGCTGTAGAGCCTGTGAGCCACAACTACTGAAGCCCACGTGCCACAACTACCGAGCCTGCGCTCTAGAGCCTGCAAGACGCAACTACTGAGCCCATGCACCACAACTACTGAGCCCGTGAGCCACAACTACTGAAGCCCGCACGCCTAGAGCCCGTGCTCCGCAACAAGAGAAGCCACCGCAATGAGAAGCCCGCGCACCACAACGAAGAGTAGCCACAGCTTGCCACAGCTAGAGAAAGCCTGCGCGCAGCAACAAAGACCCAACGCAGCCAAAAATAAATAAATAAATATTAAACAAAACACAGAAAACTGTGTGTCCCAACCTGGAGGTGGTAGTGGGCAGTTTTACAGCGATGGTTCAAAGAGGGCGTGGTCAGCTCATGGGCATTCTTCTCATTGGCTGGTGGTGAGGTCATCGAAGTCAGTATCATTGACCTTCTGGTTCCAGCGGGTCTGGGGTCTGCGTGCTGGTGGGCAGCAGGCAGTTAACTTCTCCCACCTGCTGGGGTTTCAGTATCTGCAGAAGAACTCAAAGATATTATCATGTGTATCTCTTGAGGGGGAACCAGAACCCTGCCCCCAGGCTGCACTGCTGTTTCTTCACTGTTCCTCCCTTCTCTCTGCATCCCCTCCCTTCCCTGATTAGCAACTGTTTGAACCTGCCCGTTGGAACGCAGGGAGGGTCACGGGGGCTGAAGGAAGCCTATTTCCTGTAATCGAGAAGTGCGGGACACAGAAAAGCTTTTGTGCCCAGGAGCCCCACAGGGTCTTGCTTGGTATCACTACCAGGGATTGTATGCAAATTTTACATTTTTGGGGTCAACGTCAGGATTTCCTCATTTCAGTTCAATTCAAGTGAGCACATGTGTCTTGAGCCCCTGCTGTGTGAGACCCCCCTGGGCTGGCAGCTCTAAAGAGCTCGAGCCCGGGGGGGTGGAAAGGAAGGAACAGGCGTTCGGGATGGGGAGGGTCTCCTCGAGCTGCAGCATTTACAGAGGGATGGGTGTTTCTGCTGGGTGATGGTGATGGGTGGGATGTTGCCAGCAGAGGTGAAATGAGGCAAAAATCACTTGTGGGTGCACACAGATCCCCTCGGAAGATATAATGGGAAGAGAGGCTGATGTGTGCAATGATTATCACCTTAAACTCTTCCTGATGACACAGTAGAATAAGGGTTATGGGGACACGTTAAAGTGATACTGCATTTTTGAACTGATGATGGCCGGCAAGAGAATCTCGCCATGGCTTCATTTCCTTTTTATTTTTATGGAGGTGAAATTCACATAACCCCAAATCAATCAACCAAAGAGAACAATTCGATGGCATTTGGGACATTCACCATGTTGTTCAACCATCACCATGATGGTGTTCCATAACATTTTCATCACCCCAAAAGGAAACCCTATACCCATCCCCAGTCAATCCCCACTCTCCCCAGCCCTAGGCAGCCAGGTATCTTTCTGCTTCTTTGGAATGAACTATTCAGGACACTTCCTACAAAAGGAATCCTATAATGTGTGGTCTTTTGTGTCTGGTTTCTTTCACTTAACGTCTTGTTTCTGAGGTTCATCCACATTGTAGCTGGTATCAGAATTTCATTCCACGTTACGGCTGAATAATATTCCAATGTATATGTGTGTGTAGGTATATGTATTCCAATGTATATGTATTCCAATGTATATTTCATTTCCTTTTCAACTCTTGGCGAGGTGACAAAACTTTGCTGTACAGCAGAGATTGGAACATACTGTAAGTCAACTATACTTCAATTAAATTAATTAATTAAAAAATAAATCACTACATCACAAGCGTCCTACTACTGAAGACTCTCAGGCGCCTTGCTCGAGCCACCTTTCCTACCTTTTCGGTCTCCTGGGTGACCAATGAAGCCTTCTATCTTAAAACACCGTCATCTGCCAACAACCCTCAAGTTTATCTCAGTGCCTTTGCTCCAGACTCACATTATCCAACTGGCTACTGGGATGCTTAATGGATACGAGATTCATACCCACATTCATGAGATTTCCGATTCAGCAAGTCCAATGCTGTATGTTTGACCCTCCTTTGAAGCCTTCTCCCTGCCAGCCTTCTCCATCTCTGCCCAAATGTTTTGTGTCCATACTTACTATTCTCTTGTGTGTCCCGCATCCATCAAGAAATCTCATTCGCTGTCCTGTCTGTACGACTTTCCTAAGACTGCCGAAATGTATACTCTCACATTTCTAAAGGCCAGACATCTGAGGTCAAGGTGTGAGCAGGACCAGGTTCCCTTCAGAGGCTCTATATGAGGGTCCCTCCTTCCGTCTTCCAGCTTCTGACAGCTCCAGGTGTCCCTTGATTTGTAATGCATCACTCCAATCTCCTTGCCCTCGGGGGATACATTCCAAGACCCCTGGAACCGCGAATAACACCAAACCTTATATACACTCTGTATTTTTCTATACATATATACCTAGGATAAAGCTTAATTTATAAATTAGGTACAGTAAAAGGATGCCCGAGTTGCCAGCATGACTACTCCTGTGCTTTGGGGTCATTATTAAGTAAAATAAGGGTTCTCTGAACTCAAGCACTGAGATACCAGAGAGAGTTGATCTGATAACCAAGACGGCTGCGAAGTGAGGAAAGGGTGAAATTTGCTGGACAAAGGGAGGATTCACGTCACAGGCAGGACAGAGCTGACCGCGCAAGATTTTCTCACACGATGCTACACAATTTAAAACTTAAGAAGTGTTTATTTCTTCAATTTTCCATTTAATATTTTCTGACTGAGGTGGACCATGGGTAACGGAAACCATGGAAAGTGAAACCACAGATAAGGGGGGGAGTATTGTATCTGCCTTTGATCTCATATGGCCTTCTCCACCTGTGTCTGTCTGTGTCCAAATTTCCCTGTTCTTTCTTTTTTTTGGATTTTAAAAATATTTTTAAATTAAAATAATTTGTAAATATTATTTATTTTTTATTGAAGTATAGTTGATGTACAGCGTTGTGTTGGTTTCAGGTGTACAGCAAAGTGATTCAGTTATACACACGTATTCTTTTTCGGCTTCTTTTCCCTATAGGTTGTTACAAAATATTGAGTATAGTTCTCTGAGGAGGTCCTTGGTGGTTATCATTTTAGAGATAGTAGTGTGTATATGTTAATCCCAAGCTTCTAATTAAGGACACCAGTCACGTTTTGTGAGGGCCCACCCAAATGACCTCATGTTAATTTGATCGTGTCTGCAAAGAACTTATTTCCAAAGAAGGTCACATTCACAGGTGCTCGCAGTTGAGATGTCAAACATCATTTTTTTTTTGGTGGGGGACCAATTCAACCCCTAGCACCATTCAAGTGTATCAGCTCTCTGAGCACTTCTCACCGTCTTCACCGCAATCACCCTGATCCAAAATACCACCAACTCTTTTCCAGCAAACAATCAGAGTGCCCTGGATTATTAGGGATGTTCCCAAAGGCACATGTGATTTCATTATTCTACAGGACTTGCTTCACCCCTTAGCATCTTGTCTGTACAACCTGCTCCTCACTCACTCTTCCCCACCCATGCTGTTGCATGAACATACTAGGTGACCCTTACCACAGGGCCTTTGCACAACCTGTTCCCACTACCTGGGGAACTCTCCCTCCGGCCGTCTGCTTGAGATCAGCCCTCACGGCCCCCATGCCTTAGCTGAAATGCCACCTTCTCCATGAAAGCAAGCTTGACAGTCCTGCACAGAAAATTTCAACTTCTCTTCTGCTCTCAGCTGAGGGCTCCAATTCCCCATATACTCTTCTGCTTTTTAAACTTTCCATAGCATTTATCACCTTCTAGCATTTTCTGTGATTCACAGATACCTGATGTTTATGCTATAATAGAGGCTTCAGCAGAATGCAAGACATGTTTTCTTCCCTGACATAGCCCAGTAGCTGCATGAGTCCCTCTGAACAAAGGTGAGACTCAGTAGATGTCTACTGAATGAATGAATGAATTCATGATGGATGAGTCCCTCTGCAAAAAGGCAGGACTCGGTAGATGCCTACTGAATGAATGAAAGTTAAATGCCTCTCCCGAGATCTCACTAATAAGAATCAGAAACAGGGCTCAAACTCACATTTCCATGTGGAATCCAACCTTCTTTCCACAACAGCAAAACCTAGTAGAAATACATTCACTCATGGCTACTAGCCCATTTTCAAGATGTAACCATAAGGAAAAACCGTTAAGACTCATGTTAAAATACTCTATATAATGATATTTGGAGGATAAAAGGGAAACAAAACATGACCCTGAAGTACCCCTAAACATTTCGTTATCTGCTTACAGCATACAAATTTCCATCAGGACAATTTTAACTGAATCAGCTGAGACTGACCCTATGGAAATTCCTGGAACTGTAATATGTTAAAATGGCCCCGCTCACATTTTTAGTATAAATACAGTCTCATTTTCTTTCTTACAGGGAAAACCAAATAATGTCAACAAACCTCAGGAGAAATAGACAAATTATACCATCAAGGCAAAAACAAATTATTGAGGAAACAAAAAGTCAGACTCAATTCCACAACAAAGCAGTTGCATGCTTTTAATACTACTGAGGAGGGAGTAGAGCATAAATTGGGTTTTCTAAAAACACTTAATTCCCCTCAATTGCAATTCCAATTCTTGCTTTGCTGTTTATAGTGGTTTGTTTGTTGTTCTATCGTCCTAAATTGCTTCCGAGAACTAGAACGTAGTCTTGATGCTAATCCAATTCAGCTATATTCATTTCCTTATTATTTTCTCAGTAAGTAAATATTTTCATTTTGGAGAATGGTTCCAAAACACAATTATACCTCCCAGCAAGGGTTGTCATGCAAATTCGTAAGTCACTACTACTTTATTTTTATTTTATTTAATTTATTTATTTATTATTATTTTTTTTTGCGGTACGCGGGCCTCTCACTGTTGCGGTCTCTCCCGTTGCGGAGCACAGGCTCCGGACGCGCAGGCTCAGCGGCCATGGCTCACGGGCCCAGCCGCTCCGCGGCATGTGGGATCTTCCCGGACCGGGGCACGAACCCGTGTCCCCTGCATCGGCAGGCGGACTCTCAACCACTGCGCCACCAGGGAAGGCCGGCAGTCCCATTTTTATGTAAGCAATCTCCATATTATTCTCCATAGTGGCTGCACCAATTTAGATTCCCAGCAACAGTGCATGAGGGTCTCCTTTCCTCCACAGCCTCTCCAACACTTGTGTCTTGCCTCTTTGGGTCACTCCTATTTTAAGCACAAATGGTTTGGGGTGTACCATCCTTAAAGGAAAATTTAGGGGAGAAAATGTCATGTCATCTTCAGGGATTCAATCACTTACCAAACATTTGTTGGATGCTTCTTAATTCTAGGGCACTGGGTGAGTTTTTTTGTTTTTTTTTTTTGACAGAATGTAAAGCCTTAAAATTTTTAATTTTTTTACTTTTTAGTTTATGTTGGAGTCTAGTTGATTAACAATGTTGTCATAGTTTCAGGGGAACAGCAAAGTGACTCAGTTATACATAGACATGTATCTATTCTTTTTCAAATGCTTTTCCCATTTTGGTTGTTACATAATATTGAGCAGAGTTCCCTGTGCTCCACAGTAGGTCCTTGTTGGTTATCCATTTTAAATATAGCAGTGTGGACATGTCAACCCAAACCTCCCGAACTATCCCTCCTCCCATTTCCCCCCGGTAACCGTAAATTTATTCACTCATTCGTTCGCTTAATTATTCAAGAATTTTTGTTGGGTGCTGATTTGGGCTAGTCTCTGTCTTAACACCTAGAGGACGAATGGGGACAAAATAGATGTGGCTCCTACTTTTTGGGAAGTGTTGATCTTTTAGAGGAAGTTGTTTCAATACTTAGGAGCTGAAGTGAATGTCTAAGAAGGGAAAACAGGGGTGCTGAGAGGCACAATGCCAGGGATTGTGAGGTCTGTCCATTCGAACTCCAGGCTTTCTCTTTCTCTTGGTCATTTTTCAGTCCAGGTCTCTCCAGTTTGCCTACTGCCACGTCCTCCTACATCTTCCAAGAGGGCGCCTGTCCGTCAGCTCCACGCTTGCCCAAAACCCTCCTGGAGGTCAGGACTCGGCTCTGCCCAGCTGGTTTTCTTTGCATCAGAGGAGATGCTGACAGGTAGGCTGAGCATCCTCGGTCAGGTGGAAAGTCATCCACCTGGAAGGACCCTCCCCAGGGAGCTCACCTTGAGTTCTTCATAGATGTGGAGAGCACCCCTGTGATTTCCCTGGGGGGAAAAAAAAAACCCTTCCTGACTCAAGAACCACGCAACATCCGTGAACTCTGGGGCCAAAGGGATCTTTCTGCTGTACCGACTGGAGGGTTTGGGACAGTTCAGTAAATCGCTCATCACAAGAGCCTGATTCCTTGGAAATTCATCTGCACGTGTGAATTTTCTTTTATTTACTTTATGTCTCTGTGCTTTTAGGTCACAACTACTTTCCAAGCCTGTCATTCTGAGGCATATCTTACATCCTGATAACCTGTCCTTCTTCTTGTGGTTAAAATACCCCTAATATACATTGCACCACCTGTATTAATTTCCTAGGGCTGCCATAACAAAGTGCCCCCCGCTGGGGGGCTCCACACAACAGAAAAATCACTCTTTGAAGAGCAGAGCGTGAAGTCGAGATGTAGGCACGACTGATTTCTTCCGGAGGTTCTGGGGGGAATTCACGCGTCTCTCCCAGCTTCTGGCAGCTGCTCACAATCCTTGCGTTCCTTGGTTTACAGAGGCATCATCCCAATTTCTGTCTTTACGTTCCTACGCTGTTCTCCCTGCCTGTGTGGATCTGTGTCCAGATTTCCAGTCCTGTTGGATTAGGGTCCCTCCCTCCTCCGGCACGACTTCATCATCTCACAATGACCCTAATTCCAAATAAGGTCACATTCGGAGGGACAGAGAGTCGAGACTTTAACACATGAATCTGAGGGGCACACAGTTCAACTCATAACGCCGTTGTAAGCATTTAAAAATACCCGACTGGGTGGCATTTAGCACATTCACAATGTTGTATGATCACCCCCTTTATGTAGTTCCAAACGGTTTTCATCACCCCAAGGGGAAACTCTGTACCCGTGAAAGCAGTCACTCCCCAGTTTTCCCTCCCTGTGGCCCCTGGCAAACACTCATCTGTTTTCTGTCCCGTGTTTAAACACTGGCTAACGCGGGCATTTCTAAATACGACGAACGGAAGCCCGATCTTACCTAGAGAGTTCAGATGCCTTGTGGCGTTTGGAACGGCACACTCTCTCTGGTTCTGTCTGCAGACGGGGGCACAGGAGAACTTACATGACCTCACTCTTGGATCAGGCAATATTTTTCACCAGTGATTCGGATAACCCCATTCCAAGAGCAGGCCTTTTAAGCTCCCACGATTAAAACCAGCTGAAGAAAAGCCAACTCACTCCCTTGAAAAGAACGAGATTACCGTATCTAGAAACAGAGATGAGGCTCAGGCATGGCAAAATAAGAATAAAAAGCCCCAGGGTGATCAGGTCAGGGAGAAAAAAAAAAAGAAAGATATGGCCGGAGGGTGGGTGAAAGTCATGGTTGGTCTGAGTGTTCGCAAAACTGAAATGGCAAGATTGTCATTTGTAACTGTCTGCCCTGCTCTTGCGGGTAGATAAAGTGGCGAGATGGCTGGTGTGTCAATCTTGTTTGGAATCCTGAGTCCTAGGGAGACCGGGGCGGGGTAGCATGCCCAGTGGGTTCCCGAAGCCTTATCTTGTCCCCCTGTTTCTTGTAGGCAAGACTCCAGCCTCCGAAACTTTCCCTGAGTTCCCAAGGGCGGATGCGGAACAGTTGCTAATCAAGTCCCTGCACACCGGAGACCCTGCACACGCCCTGATCTTATCAGCAACCCCACCCTTGAACTATTGCTATAAACTCATCAAATCCTCCCAACTTGGGATACATAGTTTTTCGAGGGCAGGAGCCCGCTGTGCCCCCCCTCTGCCTGGCAAAGCAATAACACTGTCCTTTTCTACTTCGCCCCAAACTCTGTCTCTGAGATTCGATCTGGCGCCGGTACAGACAAGCTCAGTTTTTGACATCACTTAGCAGGCTCCGACACGTGTGTCCAGTGAGCAAATAAACTCAACAAAACATGTCAGACTAGATAAGACTGGCCATTTCCCCAAAACCTTTAGATTCCAAAACATTTCATCATGACCTCAAAATATGCCTTACATTATGCTATGAGACTATATACATACCCAACAAACACAAGCATTGGATTTCCCTGAGCGCCAAATGAAAACTGGGAAGCTGTGCAAAGGAGGAGTTCATTTTTCTATTACTTTCTTCTCTTTCGTTGCTGCGGTTCATGGCAAGAACACTGGTGTTTGGTTTTGTTTTGGTTTTCTCAGCGTTGGAGCTGCCGATGGAATCAGATGGACATGCAAAGGTCAGCGAGTTCTGAGAGGCGATCATGGGATTTATTTTGTGTTTTGGTTTACATCGATGGGTTGCACAGCATGGGAATGGAAATAGCATTTATGGAGGAACTGCTAGATGGGAGGCAGAGGCAAGGTCGGGCAGCTAGGATCAAAGCAACATCCTCAAGGTTGTGACAACCCCATGGCCATGTCTTGGGGAAGCTCAACTTTGCTCAGCATCGTGTCAGGCTGCTGCGGTCACACAGCTCAAGGGAACATCTAAGCTTCTATAAACAAAACACAGTGAAACAACACACCGCAGATGTTAAAATACAATAGGAAAAAAAAATGGATGACCATAAAATCATCTTACATCCCTTTCAAGAACAAGTTCTTGCACAACAGACTTCTACTCATAAAAGAAGCCACAGAATTATCCGAATAGATGTTCCCCTTTACGATTTGCTTTAAATTTAAAAATAGATGTATATTTGGATGGTATCGCGTAAAATTAAACTCCATTTCTGTAAACCTAGTGTCCTTTTCATCCAGTGAATGAAAACAGCTGGAAGACAGCCAGTGTTTGAAACGCTCTGAACAACCACAAGGTAATCCGTAATTTGGGACTATTAACTGATCTCTTTCTACATTAGGTTCACTGACAAAGTCTGGTCAGGCTGTTGAAACAAGCTGTTTGGCTGCAAGTTTACTATGTCTGTCCTTCATCATCGTTTTCTTTCAACGTGATTTTCTTTTCCTTCATAAATGGAAGAACAACTGGTAAGGTCACATGGGGTAAAATAAATATGGGGGTCGGAGTCTTCTAGCGTAACCAACCAAGAAATGTTTCTCTTTTACAAGGGTTGTGGCCACATGAAATCTTTCTCCAGAGACAGGCAAAACCAACGCTATCCATTTAGCATCTGTAGTTTCTCTTCATCACTTTATGATACACTTAAAATATTTTTCATTGTCCTGAAAAGAGGACCACCCTGGACAATAGATTTTTACCAACCAAGAGTAAAAAAAAAAAATTCCAAGAAATGCCATTAAAACAAGTCCTATTCTCCTCACAGCTGCCTTTTCTGTGAAGCAATGCCAAAATGCAGTAGCTGTGTGAATGCATCGTTTGATGGACTTTGTTTTTTAACAGAAAATGTCTTATAAATCACACGTCAACCTTTTCTTTTTTGAGCTAAGAAAATCTGAGAGCATAAGGCATATAGTAATATGCAGAGTGTGTGAAGGGACTTCCCTGGTGGCACAGTGGTTAAGAATCCACCTGCCAATGCTGGGGACACGGGTTCCAGCCCTGGTCAGGGAAGATCCTACATGCCGCAGAGCATGCTAAGCCCGTGCACCACAACTACTGCGCCTGCGCTCTAGAGCCCACGGGCCACAACTACTGAGCCCGGCTGCCACAACTACTGAAGCCTGCAAGCTCTAAGGCCCACATGCTGCCACTACTGAGCCCGCGTGCTGCAACTACTGAAGCCCGCGCGCCTAGAGCCCGTGCTCCGCAACAAGAGAAGCCGCCGCAATGAGAAGCCCGCGCACCGCAACGAAGAGTAGCCCCTGCTCTCTGCAACTAGAGAAAGCCCGCGCGCAGCAACGAAGACCCAACGCAGCCAAAAATCGATCAATCAATCAATCAATTTATATTAAAAAAGAGAGTGTGTGAGTAGATCACCTGGGCATATACCCTGAGAAAACCATAATTCAAAAAGAGTCATGTACCAAAATGTTCATTGCAGCTCTATTTACAATAGCCAGGACATGGAAGCAACCTAAGTGTCCATCAACAGATGAATGTATAAAGAAGATGTGGCACAGATACACAATGGAATGTTACTCAGCCATAAAAAGAAATGAAATTGAATTATTTGTAGTGAGGTGGATGGACCTAGAGTCTGTCATACAGAGTGAAGTAAGTCAGAAAGAGAAAAACAAATACCGTATGCTAACACATATATATGGAATCTAAGGAAAAAAAAAAAAGGTCATGAAGAACCTAGGGGTAGGACGGGAATAAAGACACAGAGCTACTAGAGCATGGACCTGAGGATATGGGGAGGGGGAAGGGTAAGCTGTGACAAAGTGAGAGAGTGGCATGGACATATGTACACTACCAAACGTAAAATAGATAGCTAGTGGGAAGCAGCCACATAGCACAGGGAGATCAGCTCGGTGCTTTGTGACCACCTAGAGGGGTGGGATAGGGAGGGTGGGAGGGAGACGCAAGAGGGAGGAGATATGGGGATATATGTATACGTATAGCTGATTCACTTTGTTATACAGCAGAAACTAACACACCATTGTAAAGCAATTACACTCCAATAAAGATGTGAAAAAATTTTTTAAAAAAATTATACAATTTTAAAAGGTTACTTTCCATTTACAGCTATTACAAAATATTGGTACAAAACAAAGTTATGGTTATCAATGGGGAAAGGGGGGGAGGGATACATTGGGAGATTGGGATTGACATATACACACTACTATATATAAAATAGGTAACTAATAAGGACCTACTGTACAGCACAGGGACCTCTACTCAATACTCCGTAATGGCCTATATGGGGAAAGAATCTGAAAAAGAGTGGATCTATGTGTATATATATAACTGATTCACTTTGCTGTACACCTGAAACTAACACAACATTGTTAATCAACTATACTCCAATAAAAATTAATTTAAAAGATATTGGCTATATTCCTCGTGCTGTACAAAACTGGGGGATTTCTATCTCACGCTTTCTCGTGGTAACCTCACCGTGTTTTCTTCTGTGCGTTCTCTTTCTTGCTTTTGCTCTTACAGGTGAGAAAGCTCAAATTCAGACAGCTCTGAAAGCCCAGTGTGAAAGCCCAGAGTTGAATCTGATGTGCCTGGTTATAACGTCAGGGTTTGCCCACTCCCTCCAGACACTGTGGAATGCCGTTATTCAACTTGGTTTTCAAAAAAATGTCATACGTGTAGCCATACCCTGAAGCGTGTGTCAAAACCAAGGGAGCATGAAAAGTCCCTTGTACATTTCCAGTCCTACTCGTGCATTTCACAGAGTGAACGTATTCTTTTTTGTCCAGTAAGCCATCTTTTTAGAAAAGCAGAAAGACAAGATGTGCAGTATCTCAAAAAAGTGTCAAATGCATAAAAGTCAAGGTCTTGTCGACAGGATGAAAAATTTGCACTGGGTGTGGCCATCCTAAACAGGAGGATTGCGGGGAGAGGGGATATATAAATTACTTTTAAGCTACTGTCTGGATTGGTATTTAGAAACAAGTAAATCGGCCTGATTTGTTCCAGACGTGTCCTCGGATGTACAATAGACTTCTATCTCCCTTAGCTGAGTCAGAACTGGGGAATCTCTCTATTTGTCTATCTAAAGATGTTGCCCCAAACAAATGGGAGATCTCACTGTGCAAAGTAATTTCCAGAAGTTGCATCCATTTTAGAAGGAATGTAACATAAGATGGAGAGGAAACCAAACACAGAGAGATCCTCAAAGCTGCATGCATCTGGTTTTCATTTGGGCTGTATGTTTATTTTCGTCGTGTAGCTTTCATTTTCCAAGTGGCTGGCGGGTAAAAGGTTTTAACTGATGCAACTCTTTTTCCAACTGGCAACTTTCTGGCTGTCATCCCGAGACTGTGTCCCATGGTTCCATGAAAATACATTGACGACAGAAAACCTCCACCTCCAAGTTTATTCAGACCCTTGCAAAAATCCTTCTTAATGGATCACACATGTTCTAGGGTGGCTAAGGTATCAGCCTCTCCCAGGAGTGAGAATGAGCTTGGAGGAATCCCATTTCCCCCTCTACCACCTACTCAGTATATCAAGTCCCTTGGATTCCATGGAGTGGTCAAAAGGCCAATTAAGTAGAAATAAAGGCAAGCTTTATTCAGTTTATACTTTATCTCTGATCATTAATTTTTACATGAATCAGACTTGGTATATCTCTCTTTCCTTTGAAAGCAGGATTCTCTCTAAGCAAAGGCTTGTAGATGGCTGGGCTGTAGGTTGGACAGCTTATCCTTCTAATTCCCCCAAATCTTGCTTTGTGTATTTAAGTGCTTTGCTACCAGGTCCAAAGAACGTTAGCACGTTTATAACTTTTTGGCGAAAATGTATCGCTTCATACTAGCCTTCTTTATCCATGGTTTTCTTTTTTTTTTTAACTTCCTAAAGTCTTTTTTACTTGATTTGAACAGGGCTCCAGAAAGTTCTTCTTCATAGTTACTCACCATTTTAGTGTTTTCATATCTTTATCTTAGTCTTTCTTGGTTATTGGTTTCAGACCCTTTCAAACTAGCAAGAACCTAGATTTTTTTTTTTTTAAACCCGATCCGAGAGTTCATTCTGTCAAGAGAGATTCTCATCCGTTTATATGTACTGCAATTGCTAATATTCCTCAATTTCATTTTGGGTGCTTATTTTACAATTTCTAGGAACCGTTTCCTTTCTTCGCTTCTATTATTTCTCTTCTATGATACCTAAATAAAAAAAATATTTCTCCCATGTTTTTAAGAGGAAGCTGTTTTCAGTCTTCATTATTTAGTGATTAAATTTAATACGCCTAATAACTTCAGCAGAAAAATAATAAAGCTCACGTTTACTGTCTTCTCAAAGAGATGACTTGCTTTAACTCTGTTCCATTTTTATCCTGCAACTTATATCACTGCTAACTTTGGCCCCACCTTTGCTTGTATGCCCTCATGTAGTCGTAATTTTATTATTGGTGCTGGCTTTGATGTGGTCAGTGTTAGATCGGTTTCACACTCTGGTCCTTTTCTCCTTTTGCTCACAATGTTTCTTGCATCCTTTTCCTTCATCTGACTCCAACACTGTCCTTCCTGTGAGTTTCCTTTTGAAGTCCCAACAATGAGGGTCCGTGAGAGGGAAACACTCTGGCTTTGGGGAAACACCCGGGCTTTGCACTACGCCTTTATTTCCTCGGTACTCTTTGGGGAAACACTCTGGCTTTGCACTATGTCTTTATTTCCTCTGTACTCAGAATAGACTCGACTCAGCGTAGAATTTTAGACATCCAGAAATTTCTCTTTCATGCTTAAAAGACATACTTCTAGCTTCCAGCCCTCCTGATGGTGTAGAGATGTCTTCTCTGGGTCTTACCGGATACTTTGAGGTCACCTGGCTATTTTAAGTTTTCCCCTCTGTTTTTGAATGTCCACCATGTTCCTGCTATGTGTTTGATGGTGTGTTTATTTTTCCATACCATGATTTTTCAACTGGGGAATTAAAGTTGTTCACACATGTACACACTGCTGTATTTATTTTTTATTTATTTATTTTTAAATTATGGTCATATCTAATTTAAAATTTTTTTTAAATTTATTTTTATTTTTGGCTGCGTTTGGTCTTCATTGCTGCGTGTGGGCTTTCTCTAGTTGCAGCGAGCGGGGGCTACTCTTTGTTGCCGTGCGTGGGCTTCTCATTGCGGTGGCTTCTCTTGTTGCGGAGCACGGGCTCTAGGCGTGCAGGCTTCCGTAGTTGTGGCACGTGGGCTCAGTAGTTGTGACTCATGGGCTCTAGAGCTCAGGCACAATAGTTGTGGCGCACGGGCTTAGATGCTCCACGGCATGTGGGATCTTCCCGGACCAGGGCTCGAACCTGTGTCCCCTGAACTGGCGGTTAGATTCTTAACCAATGCGCCACCAGGGAAGTCCCGACAACGCTATATTTAAAATGGATAACCAGGGCTTCCCTGGTGGCGCAGCGGTTGAGAGTCCGCCTGCCGATGCAGGGGACACGGGTTCGTGCCCCGGTCCGGGAAGATCCCACGTGTCGCAGAGCGGCTGGGCCCGTGAGCCACGGCCGCTGAGCCTGCGCGTCCGGAGCCTGTGCTCCGCAACGGGAGAGGCCACAACAGTGAGATGCCTGCGTACCGCAGAAAAAATAAATAAATAAAATGGATAACCAATAACATCCCAATACGTAGGCGTCTTTAGTTTTTTTTGTTACCTTAACCATCAGCTTCCTATTTTTCAGAATTGTGTTGCAAACTGTTTTCTGCTGTCTCCCTTTCTCTTTGTGCATGATTATACAGTTTAATCATGTACTCTCATTTCTGTAGGGTTTGCCTCCATATTTATTACAAATGCTTCTCTTCAGGAACGGCCTCAGACTGGCACCTGGGAAATAATGAGCTCTGCGCCATTAGAACAGTCTGTCTGAGAAGAACATTTCTGTATGCTTGACATTTTGGGCCAAGTGGTACAAACCTGATTAAATAGTTTATTCTTAAATTGTGCTATTTGATGAATGCATGTCTTTGCTCTAGGGGTCTGGAATCTGAAGAGCTGAAATTGTGATGTAGGTACTTCAGCCTTCATGACATATCCCCAGTAAAATTCCTGGACACCAAGGCTTGGATGGGCTAATCTGACTGGCCAGAGTTCAGATGTATCGTCACATACCACTGCTGGGACAATTAGCCATATCCACGTAACTCCACCGGAAGAGGACACCTGGAAGTATGTGCCTTGCTTCTCCTGGACTTTGTCCCACAGACCTTCAGGCTTTGCTAATTTTAAGGAAGGAGGATGAGAGGATGTTCTGGGCTAATGGTAACGTCTACCTCGATAGGGTTGGTTGCATAGACATATTTATTTGTCAAAACTTATCATACGGTACACTTAACATTTATGCATTTCATTGTATGTAAACTTTACCTAGAAATTATTTTAAACAAAGAGTAAAACCTAGTTAATGATACGTATACTGAAATTTTCAGGGTAGCCTGTGTGGATGTCTGTACGTATTTTAAAATGTCTCAAAAAGAAGCGTAGAATAATGGATGGAAATTGGGACAGATAGATGGACAGACAGGCCTACAAAGCAAGTCTAGTAAAATGTTCATGCTTCACTCTAGGTGATGAGTACATGAGCGTTCAGTGTAAAATCTTTTCAAATTATATGTTTAAAAATTTTCCTAATAAAATATTTGAAAAAATCAAAATTGGAACATTACAACAAAGTCTCCATTTTTACTGTGATTTTGAAACTGAAGTATTGTCCTCAATAAAGTTTCCTCAAGAAAAAATAAATAAATAAAATGGATAACCAAGGAGGACCTCCTGTAGAGCACAGGGAACTCTCCTCAATAATCTGTAATAACCTATAGGGGAAAAGAATCTGAAAGAGAAGAGGTACATGTATACGTATAACTGAATCACTTTACTGTACACCTGAAACTAACGCAACATTGGTAATCACCTATACTCCAATATAAAATAAAAAGTTAAAAAAGAAGTCATTCACAGATCTGCTAAAATGAGCAACCACTGTTTCTTCAAGTATGACTCGGCTCCTTCTTTCTTTCTGTTTTTAAAAAATTTTCTTACCAATTGTGTGACCTTAAAATTAAAAAAAAAAAAAAAGTCCACAACTATTCTGGTTCTTAATTTTCTCCTCTGGGTCAGATAATATCCAAAGATCCTTCCAACTTTAGAGACACAAGACTACAATTCTATCACTTAAGAGGAGAACATGACAGAAACTCTAAATGGACACATTTTCTTTGTCTCCTTGTTTTTCTCCCCTTTAAAAATTTTTAAACTTTTAATGCTTATGCGATTATAGATTCAAAAGCTGTTGCAAAAATAGGACAGGGAGGTCTCTCTCTTGTATATTTTTAATATTTTAATATTTACAAGGGAAACATTTACTAATACACAAATTATTCAGATTAGCTGACTTTGCAGTTTAAATGTCCTTGGAATCATTTCATTGTTTCCTTTATATTTTTTCCTCCCAAATTCCTATAACTGTTTTTTTTTAAATTATAGTTGACTTAAAATATTATATTAGTTTCAGGTATATACAAAGTGATTCAAAACTTTTATAGTCTGTACTCCATTTCCAGTTCTTACAAAATATTGGCTATATTCCCTGTGCTGTACAATGTAGCCTTTGTTTTATACACAGTAGTTTATATCTCTTACTCACCTCCCCCTATGTTGCCTCTCCCCGCTTCCCTCTCCCCACTGGGAACCACTAGTTTGTTCTCTATATGAGTGAGTCTATTTCTTTTTTGTTGTATATACAAAAGCACCAAAGAGTACTTCTGTATTATTCATCTATCTTCCTTATTCCTGCTACATTAAAACCAATTTTTAAAAAATTGAGGTATAGTTGATTTACAATATTATATTAGTTTAAAGTGTACAAAGTAGTGATTCCAAATTCTTATAGATTATACTCCATTTATAGTTATTACAAAATACTGGCAATACTCCCTGTGTTGTACAATATATCCTCATAGCTTATTTATTTTATACCCAGTAGTTTGTTCCTCTTAATCCCCTCCCCCTATCTTGCCCCTCCCCGCTTCCCTCTCCCCACTGGGAACCACTAGTTTCTTCTCTGTATCTGTGAGTCTGCTTCTGTTTTGTTATATTCACTAGTTTGTTGTACTTTTGTTTAGATTCCACATATAAGTGATATCATACAATATTTGTCTTTCCCCGTCTGACTGACTTCCCTTAGTATGATAACCTCTAGGTCCATCCGTGTTGCTGCAAATGACATGATTTCATTCCTTTTTTATGGCTGAGTAGTATTCCATTGTGTATATGCACCACATCTTCTTTACCCATTCATCTGTCGATGGACACTGAGGTTGCTTCCACGTCCTGGCTATTGTAAATAGTGCTGCTGTGAACATTGGGGTGCGTGCATCTCTTCTAATTAGAGGCTCGTCTGGATCCATGCCCAGGAGTGGGATTGCTGGATCAAGTATCCCTCACTCTTTGCTTAACACAAGTCCCACCTTCGTTCTGCTTTGGGGTTGCCCTCCTGCATCCTGTCGCTCCCTTTCCACCCATTATGACAGCGTATGAATCCTTTCCATTCTGCCCCCCGCATTCTGCTCTAATGATATTTTCTTATTCAGCTTCTCAGTGACAACAGAATGTGTTCCCCTCTCTCCTCTAGGGCAGCGCCTTCCCACGGTCTCTCTGGACAGCAGCCGCTCATTCACGTCCTCTCCATCAATCGCGAGGCCAGCGGAGGCGGTTGAGCCTTGCAGATTTTGTACTTCATTGGAGATTTGCATCTCGCAATCACGTCTACTTTCCGCAGCCCCGTTGTTGGCTGAGCAGCCTCCCGAACTTCTCACCAGGCGCCAACTCTCGGAGGATCATTCCATCCACGGGGGTGATGGGGGCCTCTGTGGGTGTTTCCCTTTATCTTGAGCAACGAACTCTGCATTCCGAGCCGTGCACACCTGGCATCCCATCGTCTCTCAGGAGAACCATCTCCAAAGCGACTACATCTGAATAGAAAGGAAAACCGGGACAGCACACCTCGTTTCGTGTGTGAGTGGAAAGCTGGAAACCCGTCGACGTTTCCGATCAGAATGCACTTGGCTCAGGTCCTGGGGGCTGGCTTTTCGTGCGGAGCCAGAGGTTGCCGGCAAAACATTCTTTTTGCCTTCCACCTTCTCCGCAGCAGATTCCGGAAGTGGTTTTCCCATGGAGTAAATGAGAACAATAAATGAGAGACTCACCAAACAGATAAATGAGCAATTTTATTGCTTAAAGACTGATCACGCAAACACAGTGTAGTGTTTTGTCACTGTGATGCAGTCTAGCGGATAGACAGAAGCGTTGCTTAGGGGGGAAAAAGTCGAGGGAGCTGGGAAAATATCCAGAAATAATGTCTTGTGTCAAATCTCACAGAAGCTGGGTTTAAATGCTTCCTATCACCTCATTAGCATTTGTAGCAGCCGTCCTCAAGCCAATTCATGAGGAAGTCCAAGAAATATGATCTGAAGACTGCACTGAAAAGTTTGTGCCCAGGAAGCAACCTGGAATTTAAAATGCTGTCTGTATTTCTAGTGGCAAATTTACTAACACACCAACCCAAATATTTAACTTCATGTAATACGTCACTTGCTGTATAAATGCTCTTCCGGAGCAGCGAAAAAGGTTATTTTACGGAGAAATGATGATAAAGGAATTCACTTTTTTTTCATTTGCCCTTATTCTCATGCATCAGAAAGTCTGCTAGCAAACACAGCAATGGCATTACCAGACTTACCTATCTTCTCCGTTGCAGGTAATGTGGGTTATGAAACTTCGTATCTTCCGAAGCAACTGTTCCTCTGCACTTTTTTTATGACGGAAATTTCTAAATGCTACGCAAAGGGGCAAAGACACGAAACACGCAGTGTTCACCTAAATGCTATAGTCATTCTTTATTTTTCCATATGTCACATGTTCCTGAAACTGTAAATTCATACGCCCGACCAACCTGAAATAGTTCTCCAGAATTCAACGTCATCTAAATGATCAGATGCATCAGGGAATGTGAATCTGAATTTTGAAAGATAGGCTATAGTGCTAAAAAACAGGAAATTTATTCTGACCGTTCTAGCAATACACTGACCCTGATGAAAAAGCAGACATAGACTACCTGGGTACAGCACTGACTTTGAATCCCAGTCTAATGTAATATTTAGAACCGCTGTGATTTTTTTAATAAGAAGGAAGACGGTTACGCACATAATCTGAAAATAGAGCTTGTTGATCAAAACACGAAATCTTGCAGGGCTATGAAGGTAGAGACGACCAGGAATTTGGGGGAAGTTTACAGAAATGATCCTTTATCCCCCAGGGAACACAGCAAGACCACACCCTACCTGCACCCCACCCCAATACTGGTACATTGGACAATGTTAACTGATTCTGACCAACGGCAACTGGGCAGAAGACGGGTCCCGTTAAAAACAAAAATCTCCCAACCAGCAGCGTCCCAAGGGATCAGTCTATTCTACATACAAGAAAGAAGAGAACACGTATCTGTAGGAAACTTAAACGTAACAGTAAGACTAATCTCTTTTCTAATGTACTTGTAGAAGTGACATAACCATCGCCTTTGTCACATCGGTTGCACCGAACAAAGCTGGTCCATTGTGGAAAAGGTCTACACAAGAGTGTGAGTGTTAGGAGAGGTAGGCCACGGGGATCTCTTCTAGGGGCTGCTCACCCCAAAGAATGGCCCAAGAGAATCCCCCAATGGGGAACAACCCCGTTGGGCTTTGCAGGAACTAGACATAAATATTTTTGTCCTAACCCACTGAGATTTGGAGATTGTTTTTACTACTCTTAGCGCAAGCCGCCCTGCACCAGATTCCTTTCTGAAACTCTCAAGTGGGAGCTTCAAGGTGACAAATCTGAGCCTTCGGAAAGAAAAGTGTTCCTATGATGTGTGTCCTTCCTGGATGTCAGGTTACAGCTTTACTGACCTGGTCCCTGCCTTTGCTCCACATAAATAACCAAGGGGACGTGCCTGCAGCCAAGCCTTGGAGTTTGGCTGTCACAAAAGTCAAAAGAAGTTTCATGAGAGCAAAACCACAGTCACATTCTATGAAAGGTTAATTTCTTTTTTTTACTGCATGAACACAGATACTGTTATTTCAATGCTCTTCCTACTTCCCCTTACATCTGTAGAAGTGAAAATGAAGGCAGGTTGTGGTTTCTGAGTTTACACTTCACGGGACGTTTTGAACAATCTAATCCAGGACACGAAGATAGTCTTAGGCTCCTTGTCTCTTTAAAAATACGATTTCCTCATCCTCCTCCACGGTCGGCGGGAATGCGAACCGGTGCAGCCACTATGAGAACAGTATGGAGGTCCCTTAACAAAATCAGTATAGAGCTGCCATATGATCCAGCAATCCCACTCCTGCGCATACGTCCAGACAAAAGTCTAAGTCAAAAGGATCCATGCACCCCAATGTTCACAGCAGCACTATTCACAATAGCCAAGACACGGAAGCAACCTAAGTGTCCATCAACAGAGGAATGGATAAAAAAGAAGATGTGGTGCATATATACAATGGAATACTACTCAGCCATAAAAAAGAACGAAACAATGCCATTTGCAGCAACATGGACGGACCTGGAGATGATCATACTGAGTGAAGTAAGTCAAAGACAAATACCGTATGATGTTGCTTTTATGTGGAATCTAAGAAAATGAAACAAATGAATTTATTTACAAAACAGAAATAGACTGACAGACAGAAAAAAAAACAACAAAACTTATGGTTACCAAAGGGGAAAGGGAGGGATAAACTAGGAGTTTGGGATTCACACATACACACGACTATATATAAAACAGATAAATAGCAAGGACCTACTGTATAACACAGGGAACTCTATTCAATATCTTATAATAACCTAAAATCGAAAAGAATCTGAAAAAAATATATATATATGAAACTGAATCACTTTGCTGTACACCTGAAACACTGCAAATCAACTGTACTTCAGTTAAAAACAAGAAAACAATGAAACACCACGGTGATCTCTTTCTGCAGAAAGTCCATTAATCTACACGTTGAAATCCCTCCTGGCCACGTCACAAAGAATGCCCTGTTCCAGCAGAGCTCCTCTCCATCGAAAGCATGAAGTGGTATCCTCTGTGCTCGGTCTGGAAAGCGTCCTCGAAGTCCCCTCCCGAGAACGGTCACTGGGGGAACGCATCTTTAATTGCTACCAAAAAAAACCCCAAAAAACAAAAAAAGCATTTGGCAATGCAGGATGTGAAAGATAAAGTTTAATTTGCTGGTGATTGCATGTGGGCTCCGAAGATGGATGATTTATCTCTGACACTTGGCAGCGAATTTGAGGACGCTGAGCCTGTTGTTTACATGCTTCGGAGTTTGTGCAACTGTACAGTACGGAGAGGCTCTGGAGGGATGTTTAGCTTTCTTTTTGAGCTTATGATTACCATGGGCGTGGAAGTATGAGGCTCAGAGGAATGTGAAGGGGTCATTTAGAGAAAGCAATTCCAGACTTGTTCCAATGATGGCAATCCTGGAGCATCTGTGATTTGGGGGTGCTTCTCGTACTCTTTGTGACACCTACGAACTCCCCTTGGGAGGCTCCAGTACAAAATGTGTCGGAAAGGCTGTAAAACGTCTAAAGCTTATACTCTCTCCAGAACCCAGGTTGTCAACAAAGCTAGGCGTATTAGTTTCCTGTGGCTGCCATAACAAAATACCATGTCTTGGGTTGGTAAGACAATGGAAGTTATTCTCTTCCAGCTCTGGGGGTCAGAAGTCTGAGACCAAGGTGTCAGCAGGCTTGGTTTCTTCTCGAGGCTCCTGGGGAGAATCTGCTCCACCCACCATCCCTCACCAGCTGACGGCGGCTGTGGGTAATCCTTGGTGTTCTTTGGTTTGTAGGCGCATCACTCCCATCTCTGTTTCCAGAGTTACGCCCCACCTCTGAGCCTTCCTCATTTTTAAGGACACCCTCATGGGATTTCGTGTTCGGCCTGCTGCAGGATGACCTCATCGTTAACTAGTTACGCCTGCAAAGACCCTCTTTCCAAAGGCAGTCACATTCAGAGATTCAACATGAACATAAATTTGGGGAGAAGCTGCTCACCCTATTCAAGGCTCCTTCTCTTTCCTTAAACAGATGATGTAGGCCTCGAGTTTCTCCCTTTCATCCTTCCACAGAAAACTAAATGTTTCTTTTGCGTTGGAAAACCTGTGTGCCAAACCCCAGCCCAGAGGGACTGGAGGGGACCGTTACTTCTCAACTATAGGTTTCAAGGAAAGCCTCTCCCAAAATACTTTATTGCATTTTCAAATGAGATCTGTGAAAACATCACAACGGTGTTGATGGGTCTTGGGTCTTGGCCTATACACACATTCACTCTGAAAGAAGTTTAAAAAACTTTTCCCCCATACATAGAAAAGGTCGGCTTAACTGCAACCATCTTTGCATTATTCATATTCATACCTTGTCAGTTTTCACTAACCCTGCAATTTAAGGATATCCGAAGGGCAATTTATGTCTCTGGGCTTTATAGCTGTTTCCCTTCTCCCCGGCACCAGGGTGGCCCCAAGACAAGCTCCACGTCAAACAGTTTAAATCCTTCAATGTTTATTGACTGCAGTGAAAGGAGATCTCTGGACGGGCAACATCTACATAACCTACCGATTAACAACGGCTGAATGATATTGCCATATATATATATATACACACACCGCATCTTCTTTTCCCACTCATCTATTGATGGATACTTAGGTTGCTTCTCAGCCATAAAAAAGAGTAAAATATTGCCATTTGCAGTAACATGGATGGACCTAGAGATTATGAGACTGAGTGAGGTAAGTCAGGCAGAGACAACTATCATAGGATATCACTTGTATGTGGAATCTAAAAAAATAATACAAATGAATTTATTGACAAAACAGAAACAGACTCACAGACGCAGAAAGTAAACTTATGGGTACCAAAGGGGAAAGGGAGGGGAAGCATAAACTAGGAGTTTGGGATTAGCAGATACAAACTCCTATATACAAAACAGATATACAACAAGGATTTACTGTAGAGCACAAGAAACTCTGTTCAATATCTTGTTGTCACCTATAATGGAAAAGAATATCTATCCATCTATCTATAACTGAATCACTTTGTTGTACACCTGAAACTATTCCAATATTATAAATCAACTATCGTTCAGTAAAAATAATATAAAAATGGCAATGAACTGGCATTTATCAACGGTCAATAGGTTATTGACAACGTAGCTTGTGCACAGACTTACGAGGTAGCTGTGCTGATCACACTGAAGTGCCTGCCTTTTAAGTGACCTAATTCCACCCAGACAAGGGAAGAGGAGGGGGTGTAGGGAAGAGAGACGGGAAAACAGGCTGGAGAGACAGATGGGTCCAAAAAATGCATGGCCAGGTACTGTATGTGAAGGAGTGTGAATGTCGTCCTCAATGCGACGGGAAGTCAGCGGACAGTTTTAGGTAAGGAAGATGGTGGAAGGTTTACGCTTCTGAACATCCTTTGGCTGGGGCGCAGAAAAGACTAAGTGGGGTGACGGTGTATGCAGACGCTCAGCCGTGGGGCTATCGCAGGCGTGCAGGTAAGAGAGGGGGATGGATTTAAGGAGCAGCTCTCTTAGAGATGAAGGAAAGGGACCGGTTCGGGACAGGCTCTGGGGGCAGAAACACCATCCTATGAACTGGATGCTGTTCTAGGGGACGTGCAGGGGAGGAGAGATGTCAGGAACGGACCGTGGGTTTTGCTCTTGGCCGTGGAACCAAGACTGACGGAGGAGGTATAACGGGAAGTGACCGAGAGCTCACTTGCCGACATAACTTTTGAGATTTGTTGTGGATAATCCCAACGTGAAGAGGAAGGGGGGTATCCTAGGAGGTTCTTGGCTTCCGTGACAAATATATGAAGATCAAAGCGACGTCAGTTATGCTCAGGAACGAGAATCGATTCTAAATTCTGAGTCGCACGAGGAGCATATGCCTGAATTGGAAAACGCTGAAAATCCAGTGCTACTGTTCCCTTGATATTCACAGATGGCCCTTCCAAGAGATTTCATTTTGCACACGCGTGTTTGCAAAGGCCTCTTTGGAGCTACACTCTTCTTTGCCCCCCATACAAATACTTCTCTGTGTGTCAAGCCCTCGTCTTTGCTGGAAGGGTCGCTGTGTCTCTGCCTCTGGGTTTTGGAAGCAGTAGCTCCCTATTGTTCCTGGAGAAGCTCCTGACCTGCACGGAACGGAAATCAAACCATCTACGGACGTCTTGGGTAGTCAGGCTGTGAGGACAGGCTACATATTCAGATCGAGATATTCAAGGACCTTATTGTCTTCTCCCCTTTTTCTTATTTGTGGGAAGCTAGGGTGCAGCTGCCATGGCTGAAATTGGGGAAAATGTAGGCACTGCAGAATCTCTTTATGTTTCAGAAACTACGACAGTAGATGTCAAAAACATGTATCCCCTGTGACTCACTCGCCCGTGTTTCCTAGGAATTTCACGGCTTTGTATTAGACAAACATTCACTGAGCGGCTGAAATAGGACCAGTACTGCATGAGGCTTTATCCACACAAGGTAAATAGGCTTCATTCTTATCCTGAAGAAGAGGTTTCCCATGTAGTTTGGAGGAAAGAAATCCTTTCAGCTCAGGGCACTCTGTTAAAAAAAAAAAAAAAAAAGACACATACAATGCACTGCAAAGGGACAGGGAGAACCCGTATAAAAAGGACTATGGAGAAATGAAAACCAGAAATGCTCACTGGCTTTCTCCGTGTCACTTGGCAACACTTCTTTCCATCCGAGAGAGTGCAAGATGAAGCAGAAAGTACACGAATGATCCAACAGATGCTCAGACCCTTACACACAAATGCCTGTTAAATTGCTCATAACCTCCTTGGGCCAGCCCTGCCCCATGCCATCCGCCATGATGTTCTGCTATCTTGGCAACACCAATATGCACTGAGATTCCTCACGGAAAATGTGAGTTTAGAAAACGCTGAGTGCCATCAAATTCAAGAAGTGACCTGTTAGGAAGGGTCTTGCCCACGAACACTAATATATGAATACTCAGCAATATTAATGGATTAATGAGTTACCATCTTCTGAAACACTGGGGCCAATTCTTCCTCAGAACTGGACTGGTTACCAAAAGGTCTTGTAGGATGAGAGAATCTAGCTCATTATCCCGAAGCCTAGTGTTCAAGAAAAAGCCCAAATGGTATGCCTCACGCTTTGTTTAAAAATTTCATTCCGGTCCTGAATCTTCACTGCCAAGTTTTAAGTATGAAATGCCATAGAGAGATGTTAAATGTTGGTTGCCTAACAGGAGAGATGAGACATCTGTGGTGATTCATCCAATGGTCTATCTTACTACAGAATTGCTTACAAGGATAACATTACATTAGCTCTAATTAGGCGTTTATCAAGGGTAAATATGCATCCTTAGGGTTTCCAGACAATGAGGCAGTCCCTGTATGCCTGCTGCGTGGAATTCTGGCTGATAAGATGCCTGGGTGACCCCACCAGACACAGTGCCTGCCGTGGTTTGAAATATTTGTCATGGCGAAGCTAGCTTCTCATAAATAGACACAGTCCTAAGGCATAGCTTAAGAGACCGTCGCAATCTTTGCGTTTTCTTATATATTGCTTAAAGATTCTTGGGCATGTGCGCCTTTTGTCTGAACTGACTATTTCTGGCATCTTCTGCAAAAACAGGTTATCTGGTCGTTTTTATTACTTTATACACAACTACAAACCGTCCACCTTCCAAAGTGAAAAGAACTTCTGGGTAAAGCGTAATAAGCCCGGGATGCGAGGGACGGTTACAACAGCTGCTTCCTGAAACAAAATGAGACCACATCCTTCTCCACACTTAGGTCGCCGTACCAGATTGTGAGGCTGCGAGTTTTGTTTCTTATGCAGAGTAAAGAAGTGAGTGATTCACTTTCGTCCCAGGGTGGTTGCCTTTGTCATTTTAAAATTAAACTGAGTTTGAACCTGCCCTGCAATGTTTTTTCTTATTTTATCTTTTAATTGAGTAGAGTCGATCTACAATGTTGTGTTAGTTTCAGGTGTACAGCAAAGTGGTTCACTTATATATATATATATAAAATATATATATATATTATATATATTCTTATATATAATATATATTCTTACATATAATATATATTTCTATATATAACATATATCTACTCTTTTTCATACTCTCTTCCATTATAGGTTATTACAAATATTGAATATAGTTCCCTGTGCTATAGTAGGTCCTTGTTGTTTATTTTATGTATAGTGGTTTGTATCTGCTTAATCCCATACTGCTAATTTATCCGTCCCCCCACTTTCCCCTTTGGTAACTCTAAGTTTGTTTTCTATGTCTGTGAGTCTGTTCCTGTTTTGTAAGTAAGTTGCTTTGTATTACTTTTTTAGATTCCACACATAAGTGATATCATGCGATATTTGTCTTTCTCTGTCTGACTTACTTCACTTAGTATGGTCATCTCTAGGTCCATCCATGTTGCTGCAAATGGCAATATTTCACTCTTTTTTATGGCTGAGAAGCAACCTAAGTGTCCATCCATATACGAATGGATAAAGAAGACGTGGTCTATAGATACAATGGAATGTTACTCCTCCATAACGAAGAATGAAATAACGCCCTGCCTTCTTTAAATGAACTGGGAACACAGATTTTCTAGAGAGGAGTGTAAGGGAGAAAGAAACACCCTGCAGACCTCATAGCTGCAGGGCTGCCAGAAGCCAGTTCCTTCAAATGCCGTGACCGTAACAGGGTGACCGGATGGGTGTCTTTTCCTCAGCAGTGGGGAGTGCAGAACACATGGAAACTTTCTGGAGTTACTGGAATTTTTATGTGGCATCACAGCTGTCTGAATGCTGTATGCCTGGCCAACTGGCTACGTTCGGTCTTTTATCTTTTCAGATCCTTCCCTTAATTTGTATTTGGACGTTGCAAATGATGTTTCAGAATGACTTTAGAATACTGTTACAGCGCCCATAATGTTCCAGCAAAAATTCTATCCTTTATTCGGCCCGGTGCTGAATGCATCCTAAGATGTATGCACACACACACACACACACACACACACATAGACATTATGATGGTTAATTTTAAGTGTCTTGATTGAGCCACAAAGTGCCCAGATATTTGGTCAGACATGATTCTGGGTGTGTCTGGGAGGGCGTTTCTTGATGAGATTAACATTTTTTAAAAACTGAAGTACATTTGATTTACCATGTTGTGTTAGTTTTAGGTGTAAAGCTGGAAGTGATCCAGTTACACACATATATATATGTTCTTTTTCGGATTCTTTTCCATTGTGGTTTATTACAAGATACTAAATATAGTTCCCCAGGCTGTATACAGTAGGACCTTGTTGGGTGAGGTGAACATTTGAATCAGGAGACGGAATGAAGCGCCCTGCCCTTCCCCATGTGGGTGGGCCTCATCCAGTCGACTGAAGTCCTGGGTAGAACGTAAGGATCTGCTCTCCCACAAAAAGGAAGGAACTTCTCTCTGTCTAACTGCCTTCAAACAGGGACATCTGTCTTCTGCCTTCAGACCCAGAGCGGAGTTGACACTATCAACCCTTCTGAGCCTGCACCTTGCTGACTATAGATCTTGTGGCTTCTCAGTTTCCATAACCGCATGAGCCACTTCCCTACAGCAAATCTCCTTATAGATACATCACTACGGTCTGCATGTTTATGTTCTCCAAACTCCGTATGTTGGAGCCCTAACCCCCAAGGTGATGGTATGAAGAGGTGATGAGGTTAGGAGAGCGGTGCCCCCATGAATGGGATTAGTGTCCTTATAAAAGAGACCCCAGAGAGCTCTCTCAGCCCTTCCTCCGTGTGAGGACACAGCAAGAAGATGTCCGTCTATGAACCAGGAATCAGGCTTTCAGCAGACACCAGACCTGCCAGCAGATCTTGAAATCTCACCCTCCAGAACTGGAAGAATAAATGTCTGTTGTTTCTAAACCACCCAGTCTGTGGTACTTTGTTATAACAGCCCAAATGGGCTATACATATATGTATCAAATATGCAATAATAATATATAATATTATATATAATATTATTTTATGTATGTTAATACATATACTTATATATAGACATATATATATGTTATATATATTACATATATATGCCTTATATATTATCACATATAATATGTCCATCTTAAATCTAATATTGAATATAATACATGTTCTCTGGGGAATATATATATATATATTTTTCACAAATTCACACACATAGATCTATATGCGTATACAGATGCAAACATATATTCATTTCCATTTCCAGCTGATATATTACAACCCCAAAGCATGGGCAGGCTAAGACCCCACGTGGAAGGCTGGAGTCTGTGAACAACGGCAGACGGGCATCTACCAGCCGGTAATTTCTTCTCCCTCCCTCTGTTTGAGGGTCAGTTCCTTCTGTCCACTGGGAAGAGGGCGCCTAAGATGGAGCAGTCAGCCTGGCTCATACCCAGAAGCGGTAACCCCGCCTTGCGCTGTCTCTCCCCGCTTCCCTGCCCCGGCCCCTGTTCCCTCTCTGCCACTTCCTTGGACCAGCGCAGCCTCATTGCTTTCTCCCTGCTTTCTGGGGGATCCCACCTAAGACACGGACCCTTGAGCTCACTGAGGCACCGGTATGCACAGTTCATCCCTGAGCTGCACTTCTCATGCCTAGTATTTCTCGAAAATGCTCAGTGGTAATTGGCGAAAGCAGGCACGGTGCTGGGGCAGGACTGATAAAAATGAGAAGCTGCACCCCCTACCTTCACATCGCTCAGAGACCACCGGGCAAACGGGGGATGAGTAGGGAAGTGAGACCAGGGCTATCATGAAATGACAGACAGTGCAAAGAGACCATCTGGGGAGCGTGCCAGGCTCTGTTGGGGGGATGCCAGGGAAGTAGTAGGGAGGGAGGGGGTGAATCTCTGGGGCTGATTCCAAAAGCAGAGGCATGTGTGTCTCAGGGGGAGATGTTTGGGGAGCATTTCTCGGGGCAGAAAGCCGCAGAGGGATGCTGTAAATGAGATTCAGGGCAGGGTAACATCCACGGTGCAGATGTGGCAATGGGTCCTGCAGTGCGGGGGAGAGACACATAGCTGCTGATTCGGGGCCACGGACAGAGACAGAGGTGACACAGGGCGCCGGGAACTTGCAGGCTTCCTGGGCAACTCTCTCATAAGGGACTGATCTTTGGGAACTGAACAAGCCTCTAATGCACCCTGTGTCAGGGTCTTCCCCAAATTATCTATTCGAACACCCTTAGTCTCCTCAAGAGAGAGGCAAGGACACTCGGGGTGGCAGGACGTAGCAATGGGAAGCAGAGGAATTGAGTTCAGGCTCCAAACAGCCCAGTCGGGGGCCAAGCAGCAAAGACAGCGGAGCAAAGACCCCGAGGTCACCTCACCTCACGGACACACCAAAATCACAACCCTGCAGAACAGCCATTGATGAAAAAGACCGGAACCTTCCAGAAAAGATCTTCTACAAACTAAAGACAAAACAGCCAAGTCTGTTTGTTTTCTGCCCTGAATCTGAAAGGGTTCCAGGAGCTTCCTCCCTCCGGGATCAATCGTATGGACCTAGTTTGGGTTGGGTCACCACCTCTTGATCAATAAGCCCCGCAAATGATGGTGACAGCAAAAGACGGTCGTAGAGAAGCTACTCGTGAATCAAAAAGATCCTTTCAACGATGGGGAATTAACCAGGGGGTGGGAAGCCACCCAGGACTGGCTAAAACTAGTTTACTGCGCCTAAAACGAACTTATTTTTTGTGTGAACTGTTGGCGATCTTCAAAAGAAGATATGCAGTGATGTGAAGGTAAAGAATAGACAAAACAAGCATGGATCCACCAGCCGCTTCAAACATCGAGAACATTTCCAAATCGTTATTACTCTCTGGGATCCCCTTTCCTTTCAATGCTCCTCGAGAACCACTCCCCCCAGAGTTAAGTATTTTCCCAAATTTTTTTGCGCAATAAGAAAATAGTAATGACTTCGCCGAAGGTCTGTGTATTTCTCAACAACATATTAGTATTCCATTCTGCTTGCTTTATTCATTGATAGCACACTGTCTGGTCTCCTGTACTCTATTCTCTCAACTGTGCATTTCTAAAATGCATGAGGACGTTGCCTGTATATTCAGTCAACTTGCTTCACTTTTGTACAATATTCCATTGTCGATCACTTCACACTCTATATATCTGCTCTCCTGCCAGCAGACACGAGGGCTGTCTGCAGGTTGCAGTATGAGAGGCATTACTCCTGAGAGCACGCTTATACACGGACACGCATGCAAGACATTCTCTAGAGTTTCTACCGATGAGGGGAACTTCTGAGTCACCTTCAGCTTTTCAAGAAGGCGCCAAATGGATTTCCAAAGCGATTGTACCAACGTACAGTCCCGGCAGCAAGGGATGAGTCCTGTCACTGCTTGCATACGCATCAACGGAGGGTTTTATCCATGGGCAGAGGCTACTAACTGATCCCAAAGCAAATTATCCCTCTTCTCAGCTTGGCATCACCTCCCAGCTGGTCTCAGTATTTGATGTGTCTGTGTGGTTGAGCTCCGGCTCGAGGAATGTGAATAGAAGGATGCACACCATGGAAACCTCCCATGGGTAAGCGTGTACGTGTTTTCTCTCTTCCAGCCGTGCGGCACTGAAGCGACGGCAACAAAAGACACCAACAGCAACAAACCAACAAATGTAAGCAGGGGTACCTTGGGAGGCAGGTGTTGCTGACGGCAGAGGACCAGTTTGGCCAGGAACCTGGATCTCTCACTCACCGCCGGGAAGAAATCTCCTCAAGTAGGAACACCTGCAAAGGACGAGTCATTTAAAATAAACAAACTGTGGCTGCGTTAAGTCTACGAAATTCTCCGGGGTCTTTGTCAAGGCAGTTCGCCTTACTCTCAGCGGCACAGCCCCTGACGTCTCAACGGGATCAGCCTCCTGCATCTCCAGTGACAGCGCAGCCAGTGTGCGTTTCTCATTTTCAAACACGATTGGTTGACTTTTCAGCTGTTTACTCACCTGCGTGATTCCGCTTCCGGGAAGCCCGAATCTTCTTGTCTTTTGCTCACCTAGAGAATGTAAAATAACTGTAAGAAAATATGAGAATATGCAGATGCGTGTATATAAACAGCTGTAGACTTCTACAGCTACCCTACATAGGGGGTATAGGAGTATGTGTAACAAACATATTTAGAAATGTGGCAATCTGGGACACTTTTCAGGATTTAGCTCTTTCATATCAGGGCCTTTTAGAATATCTAGGGAGCCCCATGTTCTGAGGGACATATATTTGTGCCCTGATTATGAAGGGCTTTACGGTGGTATACAGAATTTCACGTGGGTATTCATTCATGCCCCTTCGAATCTTAAAATCAAAAAAAAAATTCCAAAGATTAAAAACCCATTAGCAAAAAAAAATAAAAAAAAAAAAAACAAAAAAAAAACCCATTAGCCTTATTGTAACTACATGTTCCTTGGTGACAGCCAGCCTCTAGACGAACACAGTCCTGTAGAAGTTTCTGCAGTGCTGGAATAACGTTCTATGCTGTGCCATCCAACATGGCGGCTACCCAGCACTTGCTTGAAACATAGCTGGTATGACCAAGGAAGTAAGGTTTTAAGTTGTCTTTTATTTTAAATCATTTACATTTAGTTAGGCAGGGAGGACTACTGGCTACTATGTTGGGCCACTGGAATACGTCTCTAGACCCTTCCCACTCAACACATGGGCCACCGGGCATCTGCATCGCCTGGGTGCCAGCCACGAATGGATGTTCTCAAGTCTCGCCTCGGACCCACCATGTCAGACTCACACGTGAGCACGTTAAAGTCTGAGAATACCACGTTAGAGCTGTTTCACACAGATATCCCATTTTTCTTCTCTTTCCCGAATCTGTCCCAAACAAAGCACGGTGGTGTCCTCCCATCACCCAATGACAAGGACACCACCCACGCCTCCACCTGCAACTCCTTCAAATTCAGCTCGTCAGTGCTCAAGATAATCAAGCTATTCCTCATTTTGTTTCTAAAATGAAAGCAAAACAGGCTGCACGATTTTTGCACTGTTGTATAGCACCACGTGGTACCTGACGTAGAACGGGGAGACGCTTAGTATTGTTTCTGTAAGAAAATGACACCCAGTGAATAACTGGTTTAAGCGAGCACCCATACGCTACAGATTTCCAACACCAAGCACACTGTTAATGAAAACAAACACATCGCGGCGTGGTCCTTTCAGATGAACCGTTGCCGAGCCTTCTCCCATGACGGCGTGCATCTGATGCCTAAGGCAAAAGCATCTCCTATAAAAATTCTACCACCCACCTTATCACAGTTTTCACAGTCACACACGGTTAAACTTGACTGCACCTGACATGGAATTATCCTTCTGCCCAGAAAGGCCTTTAATACATGATGTTTGATCACTATAAAGGCCAGGTTGCTTTTATGTCAGTAGCAGTTTGGAGGAAAACCATTCAATGGAAGAATAACTGGGAGGTGGGGTGGGCAATTACTCTCGGAATAATCATGGGCAACAATTCTGTAGCACCTACTGTGTGCCAGCATGAGACTAAAAGTCTGACGTGCATTAACACCTTGGATCCAGCATGACCAGCGGGCTCAGTACCAGGTGGGAGAAACCCAAGTGTCACAGTGGGTTTGGGGAGAAGTGGCTGGGCTGGGTATTGCTTTGTTGGTAGATTCTCTAAGGTTTACCATTATTCAGATCAGGACAGAAAGAAGGGAATCAATAAGCACCCACTTCCAGATTTTGACTTGAATAATTATGTATATATACAGTTGACCCTTGAGCCACACAGGTTTGAACGGCATGGGTCCACTTCTAAGCACATTTCTTCCACTAAGTATGTACGACAGTACCACACGATCCAAGTTAGCTGAACCCTCGTATATGGAGGAGCCATGGACACAGAGTACTGACTCTAAGTTATACTCGAATTTTTGGTGCTCTGAACCTCCACGTGGCTCAAGGTTCAACTACAGTGGGACCATTCTCAGAAGGGGGAAACTGGAGGGTAAGAAGAGATTTGGAGGATTTTTTTTTTTAGAACGGGGTCGGGGGGTGGAGAGTGTAAGCCCAAGTTCTCAAATGATTAGAACAAAGCCGTCCTACCCCCGAGCTGCTCTAAATGATCAGAAGGTGGAAAATACCACAAATAAGGTAATGTGCCCAGGTCGGGTGTTCTCTTTTAGAGAGAGGTCGACCACCATTTTCGTCCTGGATTTATCCTCTTTGTCAACGGCTGTGAGAATCTTTCATGCATTTCTCAGTGGTTCACCTGTTCCCCATGGAGCCCATCTGTTCTCAGAAGACAAGTTGGGTTCCACGATGCCAGAACTGGTGGCCAAGGAGGGTGGTCCCTGCTGCTCCCCTAAATCTCCACAGAGACAGGGTTGTCTGGCTCCAGGCTCTTATCCCAGCAAGTTCAACTCTGGCTTGTCATGATTCAGCTCCAATCAGACACACCTGGGAGCTTCTGGTAGAAGGAGACGTCTAAGCCACGGACAACCCACCATGCTTGATGTATCCACTGTAGGTGTCATCAGATGGATACAGGTGTTGGCTGTCCAGTTTGCATACCCCACGGCCATGCTACCACTGGGGTCCTGCCACCCGCTAGCCAAGCTTCCATTTCTTCCGAACCCAGGCTATTTAGAGAGAATCACAGAGCATATATGTCAACCCCAATCTCCCATATATCCACCATTGGCACTATGTATAAAATAGATCACGAATGAGAACCTACTGTGTAGCACAGGGAACTCTACTCACCGCTGTGTGGTGACTTAAATGGGAAGGGGATCCAAAAAAGATGGGATACAGGTATACGTAGAGCCGATTCACTTTGCTGCACAGCAGAAACTAACACAGTACGGTAAAGCAACTCTACTCCCATAAAAATTAAAAAAAAAAAAAAACACAAGAGAGAGAGAGACTCATGGAGATTTCCTCTCCAGATGGTTCCAATCTTCCTCATGCCTCACTGGGTTGGCTCATTGCCCGTGGGCATCGTTTCATTCCATTGGGGGTTGGGGGCGGGTCACCCTGGGTACCGTGGAGGCCCAGAGAAGCGATGTATGCCGGCGGGGCGAGTCTAGGGCAGGATCCTGGAAGAGGAGATGGGTTTTTGTGAGCTGAGCATTGCAGGATGGATGTCGGCAGGACACATTCTAACATTTATAGACCATTTCCAAAATGGTAGATCGGGTGAGTCCTCACTCCTATGTGTTTTGTGAAGAGGCTAGACATTAAGAAATGGTTGTAGAATGAAGTGAGTGTTTATGGATGGCAAATGTACAGAGATAGTGGTCCACGTGCATGCCTGCCCAGCTGCCACATCTGGAATATAGGACTGGTGAGGAATACAACCAGAAAAGTGATTGTCAGTTGATGACAGCAGAGGGGGAGGTGATGCTGGGGAAAGAGAAATCCCCCTGATGGATCCTGAAAGGCTTATAGATATTACTATAAATAGGCACATAGACAATTTTTTTTCTGAACTCTATATACGCCGCTGGGTATGAAATAGATATCTAGTGAGAACCTGCTGTATAGCACAGGGAACTCTACTTGGTCCTCTGTGGTGACCTGGATGGGAGGGAAATCCAAAAGGGAGGGGACACGTGTATACATACATACAGTGGGGCCACTTGGCTGTGCAGCAGGAGCTAGCACAACATTGTAAAGCAACTGTACCCCAATGAAAAAATACATATTAAAAAAATAAGTACAGAAAAGAAAAAAAAAGTACCTGGGAAAGGAAACTTAAATGCATATGACTGAACGAAAGAAGCTAATCTGAAAAGACTACCTACTGTGTGCTTCGAACTCTATGACATGATAAAAAAAGAGACAAAATATGGAGACAGAAAAAAAGATCAGTGATTGCCAGGGTCTAGGGGAAAAAGGGAAATGAACAGACAGAGCACAGAAGATGCTTTAGGGCAGTGAAACTACTCTGTATGATGATAAAATGATGGACACATGTCACCATACATTTGCCCAAAGCCACAGAATGTACACCACCAAGAGCAAACCCTAATGTAAACTACAGACTTGGGGTGATAAATGTCAATGGGTTCATACATCTATTTTAATTTTACAAATGTACCACTGGGTACATCCATCACATCTATCTATCTATCTATCTATCTATCTATCTATCTATCATCTATCTATCTATCCATCCATCCATCCATCACTTCTATCTATCTATCTATCTATCTATCTATCTATCTATCCACCCATCCATCCATCACTTCTATCTATCCATCCATCCATCCATCACTTCTATCTATCTATCTACCTACCTACCTATCTATCCATCCATCCATCCATCACATCTATCTATCTATCTATCTATATCTATCTATCTATCTACCTATCTATCTATCCATCGAGAGAGGGAGAGAAGTTATTTTAAGGAATTGGCTCACATGATTCTAGGGCTGGCAAGTCCAAAATCCCCAGGGCAGGCCAGCAGCCTGAAAATTCAGTAAGAGTTGATGTTTCAGTCGTACGTCCAAGTGTCATCAGGGCAGCAAGATAAGGCCCACCACATTACAGCAGGTCATCTGCTTTACTCAAAGGCTACCGATGCAAATGTTCACTCCAGGTATAAAATATCTTCCCAGAAACATCTAAACCGTTTGACTGGTCACTGTGGCCTGGCCAAGTTGACAGATAAAATTATCCATTGCAGGCTGTATTTAAACAAAGCCACTTAACGCAGGCATGTCTGATGGTCTGACCCAACTCCAGCAGGTGATTTCAGCTCAGCAATCTAACGTTCTAATTAAGTCCAGTTGCAGACAGATAAAAGCAAGTCCTTGTTGTTTGGACATTACGAGGACAGGATCAGCATCTGTTTTCTCCATCTGCCCCCTTCCTTGTCCGCAAGGCCACAGTAGCTGTACTAGCAGGGGAATCAGACTGAATGGGTGAATTGCCTTGGGATTCATTTTATTAACGGCACCACCTTTAGCCACCAGCTTCTCAAACCTCTTCACCTCCCTAAATCTTAACTTCCTCATGTGGAAAATGAGGATTCTATCAGCCTCCACACATAGAAGCATTTAGAGCTTCAAACGTTCTGCTTTTAGAACAACGTCTGGGATACTGGAGGACCAGGCTGGATGGCTCACAGACAGGAACGACAGCACCAGGCTCCATGGAGTTAAGAGAAGCACCCAGAGCCCCTCAGACCTTTGCGTGGAAACAGCACACTGTCACCCCACTCTGCAGTCTCCGTGACACCAAGGCTGGAGAGTGGACCCTGCCCCAGCATCTCCAGAGGACCCCACCGCATGGTGCTAGCCAGGAGATGTGTACTTCATGGTGAGCCTTTCTAGCTCCTCTCTGGGACTCCTGCAATGACGGTGGATGCACCTGGAGGAATCTGGCTCAGGGGACAGCCCCAGCTGCGAAGTATCCTGGGACACGGATCAGTCACTTTCAGTCCTCTCTTCTGCAGGTGAGCAAGTAGGAAGGGGTTTCCAGCTTGTAGATGGCAGATGGTGGGACTTCTGGGTCTCCATTATCATGGGAGCCAATTACTCGTAAACAATTCTCTCTCTCTCTGTAGATAGATAGACACACAGATAATAGATAAGTAGATAGATGACAGATAGATAGGTCAATAGATGACTGACAGAGCAATGGATTAGATAGACAATATTACATAGACTGAGATGGGTAGATAATAGACAGACATACAGACTAGACAGAAAGATGACAGGTGATACAGATATAGATATATAGATATAGATAGATATCCGATGGGTTCTGTTTCCCTGCAGAATGCTAAAACAGGTCATCTATACTAGCAGATGGCGAACAATAACCCGTAGATTAATAACGCATCAAATAACCCAGCAGATCGTGCCAGCTGCCTGTTTCTGTGTACGAGCGAAGAGTAAGTATGTACTTTTTAAATGGTTGGGGGAAAAAGTCAAAAGACATGAAAGAAGTCAATATTCTGTGAGACCTGAAAATTATGTGAAGTTCAGATCAATAAAGCTTTATTGGAACACAACCAAGAGCATCCGTTTAGGCACCGCGTGTATCTGTGTACCCGTTGCAAGGCCGAGATGAGTAGCTGAGACGACGTGTAGGGCCGAGAAAGCCCCCAATATTTCCTCCCTGGCTCTGTACAGACGACGGGTGCCAAGCCGCGCTCTACGTCTCTGAGGAGAAGCCAAGCAAAAACCTTAAGAAACCATTAGCTGTGCAGTCTCTGTGATGTTGCGATGACACCTTATTCTGCAGAAGTCTCCTATGGAAGATTCCGCAGACATCACCTCCCGATGCTTTTCTGAGGGTTTTCCACCTTTGAGGACACCTTGTCTGTAAGGCCCACGCCATCCTTGACAGCCCCAGCTGTCTCCAGTAATGGGTGTGTCCCTAAAGAGATCCCATTTCCCCTCTAACGAGCCCCGCACAGCCCTGCTCCGCACAGCTTTCAAGGCGCTGAGTCATCTCCTTCTGGAAAACTCAGTCCATTATCTTTCCTTCTGCAAAGCAGCCAGGCCATGTCAACTCCCTGCCAAGCTCCCACAAACTGAGATAATCATAATTGCTAAATGGATTACCATAAATACCAGTTTTGCAAGAGCAGAAACCCAACAGCAGCTGTTACCCCGAAGCGCATTCCAGAGGACGGCATCGTGGGTGATTTCATAGTGCTTTTAGGTGGTGATTTATGTGGAAACAACTCCGAGAAGTGAGCTGAAAGGATGTAGGCAGGCGGGATCATGGAAACAGTCATGGCGTTTTGAAGAAAAGAAAAGATCGAGAGCAAGTGTCGTCTCTCTGGCTTTTGGGCTTCTCTGCTCCCAGACGAGGGGAGAAGTACTGAGAAGCATTGGACTCACGTCACCTCTTGATCTTAGCAGGTGGCACATATGTAGTGTCATCTCATGCTAGGATAGGATGGGTTCTCCTCCCAGAATCCCGAGGATGACAGCATCGTCTCCTTGGTAAATGCAGCCCTTGGTAGTGATTCCAGATACGAGAGGGTGAGGGAAGAAAAGAATTATTGGTTCCCTCCAACTCCAACGGGAGATATACTTTTATTTTTATATTGCATCTTTCCACTCCGGAAGATGCCATTGGGGTCAAAGGAAAGGAACAATTTCGGGTAAGAGCCATCAGCACCATACAGACCTGGCAACTGGACACCCTCTCACCAGCAAGGGATGGTCTTGGGCCAGTTTCCAAGGCTGAGGGTGAATGCAAACCCAAGCACGGCTGCAGAAGTCGAGTGACTCATGGGAAAAACACATGCGTTTGTGCAAATATGCATGTGTCTGCCTGCCTCCCCATCACATGCCTTACAGGTACTGTGTCTATTGCTTAAGAATACGCAGGACAAAATAAGATAACATTAGATAACTGAATGCAATTGTCTGACGCCTGTGACTAGCCTCAAGGAGAGTCTGGAGGTCCAAGGAGGGGAGTGGGTGCGGCTATGGATTCAGCAAGATTACCCAGGGGGTGGTAATCGCTCAGCGCAATGGGTATTTGAGGGATACGATATACTCTTCTCCCTGCTTTTGTATATGTTTGCAATTCTCCAAACAAATATAAATTTAATCTGACCATCACAAAGATTTTAGAAGGCAGAGTATTTATTTATTTAATTTTTAAACGGTTTGTTGGCGTGTAGTTGATTTACAATGTTCTGTCAGGTTCAGGTGTACCGCAAAGTGGATCACTTATACGTACACATGTACCTTTTCTTTTTCAGAGTCTTTCCCCATAGAGGTCATTACAGAGTACTGAGTGGAGTTCCCTGTGCTCTACAGTAGGTCCTTATTAGTTGTCTGTTTGGTAGATAGTACTGTGTGTGTGTGAATCCCAATCTCCCAATTTATCCCTGTCCCTCAGAAGACAGAATATTTATAAATGTACTCTTCCCTCAACCCCTTCACCTGCAATGTCTTTATGTCCCTGTCCACCACAAGGACAAGATTTTTAAAAATAATTGAGTTCTGAGCTTCTTGGCAGCCAAAGGAAAAAGTGATACCTCTTCTGTTCTGTGAATAACCATTTCCCAACAATTCTCCCTGGGAAGAGAAGCTGTTCCAGTCGTATCTCTGAGTCATTAATCCCCAAAATGTTTTCAATAGTTCCCCCACAGGGAACACAGTGACATAACTTGGAAATGCACTCTGCTATAAATATTTTCATTTTAACACCCAGTGCGTACTAACAAAGTGCTGTGCAGAGGTAGCAGTTCTGTGAAGAACTACAACAGCAGTGGTCTAAGAACTCAGCTTTGGCGTGGTCCAGGGTGAGTTGAAAGTAACACCTATGCTATCTACGAGCCATGGTCCTTCAAGCCAACCTCCCCAAACATCGCATCTTTCAGGTGGTTGGCTGACCCAAATGAATGGCATTTTAACGTCGTATCGTCTGGCAAAGGCATGGAAAAATCCACATTTTCTGTGCCTGGGTAAGGGCCGATGCATAAACCCCAATAACTGACCATGGAAACAGGATGGTTATACATCTGTCATGGGGGCTCATGGCAGACTGGGTGGTGAGCGTCCCTCAGTATAGCTGATATCGTCCCTATAAATGAAAGTTCTCTCCACATTATGCTAAGCGAAATAAGACAGACAGAGACAAATACTGTATGATATCACTTATATGTGGAATCTAAAAAATACAACTAGTATTAGTGAATAAAACAGAAACAGAAGCAGACTCACAGATACAGAGAATAAACTAGTGGTTCCAAGTGGGGAGAGGGAAGGGGGGAGGGGGAGGATAGGGGGAGGGGATTAAGAGGTACAAACTATGATGTAGAAAATAAGCTACAGGGATATATTGTACGGCACAGGGAATATACCCACTATTCTACAATAACTATAAATGGAGTATAACCTTGAAAAATGGTGAATGACTACATTGTACAACCTGTAACTTATATAATATTGTACATTAACTACACTTCAATAAAATAATAAAGTTAAATTTTGAAAAGTCCTCAAACATTTGAGCGAAGGAAATGCTTCAAATTCAGACTTAGAATTCAGCCATACAAATATTTCCATCACTCTCCCATAAAACATCTGGATTTGAGCAATGCACTCTCTTTGTGAAGTATCAAGACGTATTTCATGCAAAGATACTTTGAAGCAATGAGAACCGCTGTATGGCACTTCCTTACTTACCTCTACCTGCCATGGAAACAGGGCTCTGGTGCCTGGGCTGCTTCCCACGGTAAAACTGATCCCTTTGAGTCCTATCTCCTGGGGGCGGGGTGAGAACATTAAGTGAGATGTTTTTAAACTACATCCGGAATAGGTCAGATGGCTTAATAGTAATCACATAGTAATTGATTATTACATCAACAGTAAAACAAAGAACCAAATTTAGCCATGACCATAAGCGCTGGTCAAAGGTAGCAGGGCACTTATATGGGCTCCCACGGGCTTCTCTAGAAGCCGACTGTATTGTAAATTCCCACTCCCTCTGAATCCTTGTGATTGAGAAGCTCACACAAGTGAAATTCACCTTCTGTCCCCTATCAGAGAGAACGCTTTCACAAACTCAAAAAACTGGGTTAAAAGATGTATTCCAGGGACTCTGAACAGTAATAGGAAGGTGGAATAAAATTAAATACCCAGTGGGTATTTATAATGCTGACTGAATTACTGCAAGATATTCTACAGAACAATAACAAAATTGAATATAGTTGTGTACACAAATGAATACGGGTAACCATGACCCTGGAGCAGGTCAAATGTAAGTGTGATTGCGAATCACACACCTTTAATGAAAAGGGTAGGTGAGGCCACATCTCAGCTCCATCTCCTATGGCTGTGTCCCCCTTCCTCAGGTAAATGGTGACTCCATCAGGTGCTTTTTCACCTGAAGAATGAGAATAATGGCAGAATCATTGAGGGTATTATGTGTGAATGATTTACTGGGGAGATGATAGATAGATAGAAAGATAGACAGACATATAGAAGGATGGATAGAGAGATAGGTAGGTAGATAGACAGACAGACATATAGAAGGATGGATGGATAGATAGGTAGACAGACAGACACAGACATATAGAGGATGGATGGATAGATAGGTAGACAGACAGACAGACAATCAGACATACAGAAGGATGGATGGATAGATACATAGATAGATACATGGATGGATGGATAGATAAACAGATAGAAAGATGGATGGAGAGAGAGACAGACAGACAAATAGAGGATGGATGGATAGATAGATACATAGACAGATACATGGATGGATGGATGGAAAGATAGATACATCAGATAAATGACAGGTGATAGGTGGAGAGATAGATATGAACAGATGAAAGATTTACAGATTCGATAGATGTTAGATAGATGATAGAACAGATAAATGATTGGTGGATGGATAGATAACAGATACATAGATATGGATAGAGGAAAGATTGATAGATTTGATAGATGACAGTAGATAGATGATTGATAGATATGAAACACTGGTAGATGATAGATAGCTACAATAATATGTATTACATATTATATGAATTTATGCTTATACCCACACCCATGCAGTTGAATTTCTCATGTAGAGTAACCCAGCAATTAGAGGACAGCCATTTCAAGTGAGTTAAAAATTGCAATTTCTGGGCTTCCCTGGTGGCACAGTGGTTAAGAATCTGCCTGCCAACGCAGGGGACACGGGTTCGAGCCCTGGTCCGGGAAGATCCCACATGCCGCGCAGCAACTAGGCCCGCGAGCCACAACTACTGAGCCCGTGAGCCACAACTACTGAGCCTGCGCTCTAGAGCCCACGAGCCACAACTACTGAGCCCGTGCGCCACAACTACTGAAGCCCGCGCGCCTACAGCCCATGTTCCGCAACAAAAGAAGCCACTGCAATGAGAAGCCCGCACACCGCAACGAAGAGTAGCCCCCGCTTGCCGCAACTAGAGAAAGCCCACGTGCAGCAACGAAGACCCAACGCAGCCAAAAATAAATAAATCAGTTAATTAAAGAAAAATTGCAATTTCTACATGTAAGTGTCGTATATCAAATTAAAAAAACCTTATTCTTTAAAAATTCTCGGTTTGCTAGCACACTCACTTCAGAAAAACTGATGACCTTCCCCATAAATAGTAACAACACCTTTGCAAGGAACGCACAGCCCCTCTGCGAGAGGGGACTTCATTCCACCTCCTTTTGTGTCGCGCTTGCCTAGAGCAGATGACCACGTTCTTCTCATTTGCTCTTCAGGGGAAATGCACTTACGCTGTTAATAAATGAACTCTAGCTTTCCACACTGAAAGCATCTGGAGGTCCAACGTGTTTGGAAAATTATTTTCAAGGCTGACCTCTCCCACGGCAGACAGCTTTGGCGGAGGCTGTGGTTAGGTGCCAGTCATTGCTCAACTGATACGCCAGATGGATGATGAACGGTGTGCTTTCCACCATGGGGAGAAGCAGTGACCTACATCTAAAGATGGAGCATTTGTTTCCAGTTTCTGCTGGTGACCTGCCTCGATCTCTCAGGCTTTTTAGAGCTTTCTGGTTCCGAGGCAGGGTCCAGGCAGGGCGGGGGTCCGGATAGGCAAGCATTGCCTGGATGGTCAGGATTCGGGAATCCCAGGGGCAACCTCACGGCTCTACCCCCAGCACGTGTTAGGAAAGGATTTCCCGCTTCATGTTCTGCTGTGGACCTTCGTCCCCCCTTTTCAAACCTGCTGTGTATCTGAAGAAAATGAAAACACTAATTCAAAAAGATCCATGCACCCCCATGTTCACAGCAGTGCTATTTACGGTAGCCAAGATGTGGAAGCAAGCTAAGGGTCCATCGACAGAGGAACGGATAAAGAAGATGTGGTACCTATATACAATGGAATACTACTCAGTCATGAAAAGGAATGAAATCATGCCATTTGCAGCAACATGGATGGACCCAGAGATGATCATACTAGGTGAAATAAGTCAGACACAGAAAGACAAATATTCCATGTTACCACTTATATGTGGAATCTAAAAAGAAAATAAAACAAATGAATGACTATAACAAAACGGAAGCAGACTCACAGATACGGAGAACAAACTAGTGGTTCCCAGTGCAGAGAGAGAATGGGAGGAGGGGCAATAGAGGGGTAGGGGATTAAGAGGTACAAACTACTATGTATAAAACAGATAAGCCATGGGGATATATTGTAGAACATGGGGAATACAGCCAATATTCTATAATAACTACAAACCTTTAAAATAGTGAGTGACTGCGCTGTGCACCCAAAATGAATATAATATTGTAAATCAACTATACCTCAATAAAAAAATTAAATAATAAATAAATAAAAGCAAAAAAAAAATCTAACCTTGACTGGATGGATTTTCAGACAAGGCTGAGTTCTGAAGGTGACAGTCTGCAAAGATTTCTTCTCCAAATCAGGTCACATTCCCCAGTTCTAGAGACAGAGACCTGCTATCTCTGGAGACACTGATTCAGGCTATGATAGGAAGAAGTTGTTACGATTTTGAGGGGTGATGTTTTTTTAATGACTACTCTGGAAGAGTGGGAATGCGGATGCATCGTGACCACCCGGTGAATGCCATTTCTTTGCTGGAAGGGAAACAAGCAGTGTTTGCTAGAATGAAAACGAACCTTGGGAGTTTTCCCTTTCAGAGTTTATAGATATCTCAGAGAGGTCCCAAGAGGTTAGAGGGACAAACTGGGGCCAGACGCCCAGCCGACGTTTCCCCCATTCATGGTGCCTCTCCAAGAGAAAATGAAGTTATCTTTTACAGTGGACGATTCGCCTACATTATCCTGAGCCCTGGCGCATCCATCCTCTTCCATTTCTGTTCCGCTCTGCTCTCTCCTGGAAGGCAAGATGAAAGGGACCTTGGGACAAGCGCATGGGTCCAAAACGTTAGTTGGTCAGAAAAGCCAAACAAATATCAACTCTCCCAGAAAGAAGAGAAAATCTTTCACGGCCACTGAAACATGGCGGTGGAGATGACTTCAAGATAACTAGCTTCTCCCAAAGTAGTATTACTCCCGTAGTAGCGTTAGTAAACATTCTTACTAAAGTAAGAAATATGAACAAGTCCTAAGGGATTCTGACAGAACTTCAGGGGATGAACTGTATTTTCTTTTTTTTTAAATTTTCACATCTGGAACTTCCAGAATCTGTCCATTTAGCATATTTGGACACATATGCAGCCTCTCCATATGAATTCAAGATGCTGTGATTAAGCGTCATATGCTTTGCTCTCGTAACTTGACAAAAGACACTACATTACAGAGGATGGAACATTTGATGGAAACAGTGCAGAATCCCTTTTTATTAACTTTCCTATATGTTTTCATATCTCCAGATAATTTTCCCAAAGACACAGGTTATTTTCTTTCTTTCTTTCTTTTTTTTTTTTTTTAGTAATAAAGTGTTTCACTTATACCCTTAGGTCTCTCATAAACGCCTTTGGTGATGAGAAAGAAACTTTCCATCATTAACGAAAAGCATATGGTGAGGTTTAGATGACATCAATCTGATGCCTGTAGAAAGATGGGACATCGGGAGTTCTGTGAAGTTAAAAGGGAAATGCATGGAAGAGGGTAGAAAGCCATCAATGAGAATGTCCTGTCATTCTATCAAGGGACGTGAAGAAATGCTAATAAGAATGGGGACAGCTTTCAGGGACGTTGTCATCTTTATGCCAGCAGCTTCACTCAAGGCGCACTCCGTCCATCTTAGATGCAGCGCTGGTGCCGTATCTTCACGAGAAGCGGCACCTCCAGCGTGAGTGTCCAGTTGTCCCTCCCAAACTCCATCCTCTCCACTCTTTCCAGTCTCCCCATCTGGCCCCTTCGTAACTCATGTCTTGACCGCAGACATCTCCTGCCTCTCCCACCACAGCTGTCCACCCACTCCTCTCTGCGTGAGGCATTTTCCTGACATTCTCTCCCGCCCTTTCTTCTCCTTTGCTTCCACCAACGTGACATAAAAATGCCAGATGTCAGGTGCGGCTGGGCATTTTTCAAAGGAAAAAAGAACTGGCAGGCATCCTCAGACATTCCCGAGACCTCCCTCCTCCTTCCCTGAAGCTACTGTCCCCATCTTTCCCCTTCCTGTCCCCACCGAATGTTCTCGAACATGGACCACACTCATTTCTCTCCCGTGATGTTGACTGCGCAGCCCAAGCCACCACTGCTGTGATGCTGCCCCGGGAAATAGGGCACGACCTCCTTTCCAACCCAAGAACCCATCTTCCTGGAGCTGTTCACTGCTGTTTCTCCCCAGAAGCCATTCCTCTCTGCTCTCCGTACCTCTCTCACGGCGCTTCATCAATCATCATTTTGGATAATTTCCTCTCCTCCATATTCCCCTACGGGTAAGAGCTCAAACCTCACCACTATCATTTTTTTTTTTCATGGTGATGGGGTTTCCTGTGCTTCAGAATACAGTTTAAATGGACTTTTCAAGTTAATGTTTATTGGAGTACAGTTGATTTACAATGTTGGGTTAGTTTCAGGGGTACAGCAAAGCGAATCCGTTATACATGCACATATATTCATTCTTTTTCAGGTTCTTTTCCCGTATAGGTCATTACAGAGCATTGAGTAGAGTTCCCTGTGCTCCACGGTAGGCTCTCATTAGTTATCTGTTCTATATGTAGTCGTGTGTGTGTCAGTTCTTTGCAAATGAAGCAACTGATACGGGATTAATCTCCACAATATACAAAGAGCTCATGCAGCTCAATATCAAAAAAACCAACCGCCCAATCCAAAAACGGGCAGAAGACCTAAAAAGACGCAATGGAAAGAAGAAGAGAACGTAAAAAAAGAAGCTACATAATATATATGTGTATAAGTGAATTATTTTACTGTACACCGGAAACTAATACAACATTGTAAAACAAATATATCCCGCTAAAAATTTTTTAAAAATTAAACAAAAACATAGATTTCCACTTGACCATGGCTAACAAGTCCGTGAATGAGAAAAGGACACATCTGGGGAGCAATGGACAAGCAGAAAAAAGGATAATTTCATTTTGTATATCCATTAGCGGGTTGGGACCATTTAACTGTCCTCCCAGCCAACTCTTGTAGAAGCTGGAGTGGGAGGCTGCGGCTTGCTTGCAGCTGATCTCAGCGGCACTATCTCTACTGGGTGGAAATTACACTGGCTCCTCTGTGGTTTGTGAAAACAGGATGTGAGAGCATCTGGTAAGTCTTGGGACGCAGCTTCAGGGAGCTCTGGGGCCTCCAGTATCTACTCTGCATGCTGTCTGTGGATGACAATTCACGCATTTCAATCTATTTCATTGATGTCTACCGATGCCTGGGTGTCCGGTTGGCAGTCATGGGTGAAGCAGCATCAAACGACAAGTCACGGGACTTCCCTGGTGGCACAGTGGTTGAGAGTCCGCCTGCCAATGCGGGGGACACGGGTTCGAGACCTAGTCCGGGAAGGTCCCACATGCCGCGGAGCAACTAAGCCCGTGCGCCACAACTACTGAGCCTGCGCTCTAGAGCCCGCGAGCCACAACTGAGCTCGCGCGCCACAACTACTGAGCTCGCGCGCCACAACTACTGAAGCCTGCGTGCCTAGAGCCCGTGCTCCACAACAAGAGAAGCCACCGCAATGAGAGGCCCGCGCACTGCAACCAAGAGTAGCCCCCGCTCGCCGCAACTAGAGAAAGCCTGCGCGCAGCAACAAAGACCCAAAGCAGCCAAACATAAATAAATAAAGTTAAACCTTAAAAAAAACAACAAAACAAAACATGGGTGCTTCCATTCTTCCCAGACTGACCCTTCCGTGCAAGGTCGCCTCACACCCTAAGATGCTACGGGGAGATCTCCCTTCAGCTTTGTCTCATTCTCTTTACTTCTTATTCTTTTTAAAAGCCCTTGGGAGGGGAGTTCCCTGGTGGCCCAGAGGTTAGGATTCTGGGCTTTCACTGCCGAGGCTCGGGTTCCATCCGTGGTCAGGAAACTAAGATCCCACAAGCTGAGCAATGCAGACAAAAAAATTTTTTTAAATAAATAAAAACCCTTGGGAGAGACTGAAACTTAAGCAGGAAGTTAAGTTTCCCACTTAACCGTTCCTACTTTGCACACTGGGAATAGCTCATTTCTGTGTCCAGAGCAAAGAAACAAAAGGAGCCAGTGGTTGTGTATGTGTATGTGTGTGTGTGTGTGTGTGTGTGTGTGTAAATGTATGTGGCGTGTGCATGAGTGCATGGAGAGACACTGGTGCACGGGGGAGACCACAGTACACAGCTATGCGTGAGGACTAACATGTAAACTGCAGCTCTGCCGTTGGTTCTGGAGTACATTAATTAAGCTTTTTCAAAACGTTCCCTCTTCCTCTATAAAATGGAGATAAGACCGGTCACCAGTATTTGTTGTGAGATTTAAAAATAAAGCGTCAAGTCCTGGAAGAGACACATGGATTGCCGCTGGGGGAGTCTGGTGTGGCAGAGGTGTGGGGAAGGACTCTGAGTTCTCCAGATATCAGGGCTCCCTCTTGCAAGTGGATGGCAGACAGTGAGATCCGAACCCAATTTGGGAAGGTCGTTCTGTACAGGATGCCGCCACGATGACTGCCGGGAGTCCTCCCGCAAACGCAACGGCAGTCAATACAAATATCACAATATCCCTGTAACGTAAGGCCCCCATGAATTTCTTCAACGCAGCTAAATCCAGGTGGAGACAGAGGCCACTCTCCTAACATGTGGGTTCATGAGAGGTTAACAAGCCAAAAAGAGGAAGAAAGGGAAAGAAAACCTGAATTTGGAAACTGGACATTATAACTTCTACCGTCCTTTGCCATGGTCCCAGCTTGTGGAAAATTTTAAAACTTGTGACAGGGCTTCCCTGGTGGCGCAGTGGTTGAGAGTCTGCCTGCCGATGCAGGGGACGCGGGTTCGTGCCCCGGTCCGGGAGGATCCCACATGCCGCGGAGTGGCTGGGCCCGTGAGCCATGGCCGCTGAGCCTGTGCGTCCGGAGCCTGTGCTCTGCAACGGGAGAGGCCGCAACAGTGAGAGGCCCGCGTACAGCAAAATAAATAAATAAATAAAAATAAATTAAAAATTGTGATAAATAATTCAACATGTGAGGTAACTATACAGTGTTCTTTACTTAGGGAATTGTTGAACTAATAATACAACTGAGAAGATTCTCCTCCAAGAAGCCTTTCAAAAGGCATCTAGAAGATCATAAAAGTCCAGCAAAACTCCAATGATTGCCCCAGACAGAAAGAAGAGAAAGAATGGAAGAGAAGGAGAAAGAATATTTGGACAACTAACAGTTGAAAATCTCCCCTGAACTGAAGAAACACAGAAAAGGTTAGATCCAACCAACCCAAGAGGGTCTAACCATCCTTAAATCCCATATGCCTCATCTAATCAATTCCTAACCAGGAGGCTATCAAGCGAATATAACCAGAAGCAATGTTGCTAGAAAGATAAGAGTCATGAAAGGAAGGACGCTTTGTCACCTTATGCTCTCAGATGTTCAGAATCTAGGGGAGGGCTCTGTTCCGTCGTGTGGCCCTGACACGGGATGTTGAGAGCCCAGAGTGTGCCATGTAAACAGTGACCATCGCTATCAAGAAAATCCAAGTTGTGCCCTAAAGAGTGTGACCCAAACAACTCCAGAGAGAGACAGGAAGCACATTCTAGGGACAGGGAAGTCCACCTTCGTCTGGACTGCTCTTTAGGACGGAGCTGAATTTATAACAAAGTCTACAAAACGTAAACTTTACAACAAACCCAACCGTAGTCCAACTCCAGAGTAGAATGTCTCACCATCTGTATCATCACATCAGATGGGCTGCCTTGGAAATAAGTGATTCTGGAAATTTTCACACAGAGCTGGACAACCCTTGCTCTGACCCTTGGAAACTGACTATGGGATGCTTGGACCATGAGTTGGTATCCATTTGGAGGAAACTCTGAGTGACCGGCTAAGGGGAGCTGGGCTGTTTTCTATGTCATGCAGAACCTTGGCCCAGCTCACGCACTCAGATTTACAACTCATTTTTAAATATTTCCTTTTAACAAATTATAGACTATGCAATATTTCAACAAGAAAATGTAAACACATTGAGGTAGGCAAGGAAAAAAAAAACCTCTTGGAAAGATAAATCCCAAACCCAGCATTTTATGTATGAGTAATTCACTTCAAACAGTGCCAGTCAAGTGGGAAACTAGGGATATTCTGAGATCATCTGAGGATAGAGCATGCTTGGCTTTTACGATGTTGGGTTGTTTTGAAAGAAAGAAGAGGGTTTTGTTTAAAACATCCGGATAATTACAGCTGATCAGAATTTACTATGTGCGATTTTGTTAACAGATAACGAAATGTTTACTTTCTCCATGTGTGTTTTTAAGCAGACTTTAGTTTCTAGAAACCTCAGATCTATAAGGGAAGATAGCTGTGGGGTTTATTCACCTGTGAATTAAAAATCTGTTGCCTTAGCAACCTGAACTACCCCGTGGCGGATGTGTTCTGTTCCTTAAGTGGTACTTCACATGGTTTGATTTTGCTGTCAGTCAACTTGTTTGGGGTTTTAAAGAGGTCATCTCAGTTCCAGAAGGTTGAAGAGAAACAGTCTTGGTGTTCTCTGTATGTACAACCGGGATGAATGTATCAAGCTTGCCGATGTGCTTTTGCAGCAAATGTAAGTTCTATGGTGCTTCTACGATGAGATTATACTCACCAAAGAGTTAGGAAACCCAAGGTGAAAACGACCCAAGCTTGTAAACGTCGTCCCTTTCTCCTGGCTTCAAGACAGCAACTCCTTTGCTATATGATCCAGTAATCCCACTCCTGGGCATATATCCGGGGAAAAGTCTAATTTGAAAAGATACGTGCACCCCAATATTCATAGCAGCACTATTTACAAGAGCCAGGATGTGGAAGCAACCTAAATGTCCATCGACAGAGGAATGGATAAAGAAGATGTGGTCTATATATACAGTGTTTGAAATTACATTAAGAAAGAGCCTCTGAAATGAACACCAGGTTAAACGCTGG